>NC_057794.1:283633179-283724747 GCF_018294505.1 Triticum aestivum | reverse complement strand
GGGCGGCGAGGCGGGGTGAGGTGAGGGCGGCGGGGTGGCTTGGTATTTAAGAGAAGGGGGTGCTGCCTTTGGGAGGGGGTCGGGCGGCGGAGAGGCGGCTCCGGCTCGGACTCCTCCCGAGTCCGGTGGCTGCTCGAGCGGGAGGCGGCGGCGGCTGGGCCGGCCTGGCTCGGCTGGGCCCTTGGCCCAGTCAGGCGCGGTTTTTTTTTAATATTCCACTCGGAAGAAAAAGAAAAAGAAATACTAAACGGAGTCCAAAAATTCTGAAATAAATTTTCACGGCTTCTAAAATCAACCCTCACAAGGTGAACATTTATTTGGGACCTAAATGCAATTTTGAAAAACGCATTTTTCCTAATTCAAATAAAACACCGAAAAAACTCCGAAATAAAATCTTATTTGATTTTATTATTAAATCCTCAATATTTCTTTATTTTGGGAAAGTCATTTTATTCCCTCTCTCATATTTTGTAGTAGAAATAATTGATGATAAAATAAAACCAAATGATCCTATTCTCAAAATTTGAGAGAACTCAAATATGAAAATATCGAAATCCCCAACTCTCTCCGTGGGTCATTGAGTTACGTAGAATTTCTAGGATCAACCAAAATGCAAAAGAAATATGGTATGCATGATTATCTAATGTATAACATTCTAAATTAAAAATTTGGGATGTTACACGATCTCTGTTGGGGTAAGAAGATTGTGATCAAGTTGAAGGGTGTCTTCTGTTGCCGGAACTTGGTCCTCCATAGCCTTCTTTATCCCTTCATCCTTGTTGATCTCCATGGGTTCTTCTCTCTTCAGCTCTATCTTCATTAGCCAAGCATCGTTGCCCTCATCGTTGGAGGAGGAGGGAGACGACATAGTGCATGGCCTTGAAAACCTTGACACAAAACAACTCGAAACAAAGACAGGAGATTTTTGCGTGATACGAGAGTCAAACCTCCGGGAGATTATATAATGATTTTTACCGACCAAAATATGTGTCGTGTACGAAAACGGAGTCCAGAGAGCACACGAGGTGCCCACGAGGTAGGGGGCGCGCCCTCCACCCTCGTGGAGCCCTCGTGTCCTTCCCGGACTGCTTCTTATTTTTCTATTTTTCTAAATATTCCAAAACGGAGAAATATTGCCTTGAAAACTGTTTTGGAGTCGGTTTACTTACCGTACCACATACCTATTCCTTTTCGGAGTCTGAAACGTTTTGGAAAGTGTCCCTTATGTATTCCTATGGGGTTACGGTTTCAATAACATTGGTTTCAATATTTATGGGATTACCTGAGATATAAAGTTTGATTCTTTGACCGTTCACCACCTTCGGATTTGTGCCTACGAAGTTGTTGATTTTTATGGCACCGGAATGATAGACCTCCTCGATAACGTAAGGACCTTCCCATTTAGAGAGAAGTTTTCCTGCAAAAAATCTTAAACAAGAGTTGTATAGCAATACATAATCACCTACATTAAACTCACGCTTTTGTATTCTTTTGTCATGCCATCTTTTAACTTTTTCTTTAAACAACTTGGCATTTTCATAGGCTTGGGTTCTCCATTCATCAAGTGAGCTAATATCAAATAGCCTCTTCTCACCGGCAAGTTTAAAATCATAATTGAGTTCTCTAATGGCCCAATATACCTTGTGTTCTAGTTCGAGAGGTAAGTGACATGCTTTTCCATAAACCATTTTATACGGAGACATACCCATGGGGTTTTTATATGCAGTTCTATAGGCCCATAATGCATCATCAAGTTTATTGGACCAATTCTTTCTAGATCTATTAACAGTCTTTTGCAAAATTAATTTGAGCTCTCTATTACTCAATTCTACTTGACCACTAGACTGTGGGTGATAAGGAGATGCGATTCTATGATTAACATCATATTTAGCAAGCATTTTACAGAAAGCACCATGAATAAAATGTGAACCACCATCAGTCATTAAATATCTAGGACTCCAAATCTTGGAAAAATAACTTCTTTAAGCATTTTAATAGAAGTGTTATGATCAGCACTACTAGTTGGAATAGCTTCTACCCACTTAGTAACATAATCAACAGCAACTAAAATATGTGTATATCCATTAGAGGAAGGAAAGGGTCCCATATAGTCAAAGCCCCAAATATCAAATGGTTCAATTATGAGTGAATAGTTCATAGGCATTTCTTGACGTCTACTAATATTACCAATTCTTTGACATTCATCACAATATAAGAAAAACTTACGGGCATCCTTGAAGAGAGTAGGCCAATAAAAACCAGATTGCAATACCTTATGTGCAGTTCTATCTCCAGCATGGTGTCCTCCATAAGCTTTGGAGTGACACTTGCGTAGGATCTGTTCCTGTTCATGCTCAGGTACACAACATCTAATAACACCATCTACTCCTTCTTTATAAAGATGTGGATCATCCCAAAAGTAATGCCTCAAATCATAGAAGAACTTTTTCTTTTGCCGGTATGTGAAACTAGGTGGTATAAACTTAGCAACAATGTAATTAACATAATCAGCATACCATGGATCAATATGAGAAGCATTTATGACATTTAATTTCTCATCAGGAAAGCTATCATCAATAGGTAGTGGGTCATCAAGCACATTTTCTAACCTAGACAAGTTGTCTGCAACGGGGTTCTCAGCTCCCTTTCTATCAACAATATGTAAGTCAAATTCTTGTAGCAAGAGAACCCATCTAATATAAGTCTAGGTTTAGCATCTTTCTTTTCCATGAGATATTTAATAGCAGCATGATCAGTGTGAATAATTACTTTAGAATCAACAATATAAGGTCTGAACTTATCACAAGCAAATACAACTACTAAGAATTCTTTTTTAGTGGTAGCATAATTTCTTTGAGCATTGTCTAGGGTTTTACTAGCATATTGAATAACATTTAATTTCTTATCAACTCTTTGCCCTAGAACAACACCTACAGCATAATCACTAGCATCACACATAATTTCAAAGGGTAAATTCCAATCAGGTGGCTGAACAATAGGTGCAGAGATCAATGCTTTCTTAAGTATTTCAAATGCTTCTACACAATCATCATCAAAGACAAATGGTATATCTTTTTGTAATAAATTCGTCAGAGCCCGAGAAATTTTTGAGAAGTCCTTAATGAACCTCCTATAAAATCCAGCATGACCAAGGAAACTTCTTATACCTTTGATGTCCTTGGGACATGGCATCTTCTCAATAGCATCAACCTTGGCTTTATCAACCTCAATACCTCTTTCAGAAACTTTGTGCCCCAACACAATACCTTCATTAACCATAAAGTGGCACTTTTCCCAATTCAAGACAAGATTAGTTTCTTCACATCTCTGCAAAACTCGATCAAGATTGCTCAAGCAATCATCAAAAGAAGATCCATAGACGGAGAAATCGTCCATGAAAACTTCACAAATCTTTTTACAGAAGTCAGAGAATATAGCCATCATGCATCTTTGAAAGGTAGGAGGTGCATTACATAAACCAAAAGGCATACATCTATAAGCAAAAGTACCAAAAGGGCATGTAAAAGTAGTCTTTGATTGATGTTTGGCTGACACAGGTATTTGAGAGAAACCAGAATAACCATCTAGAAAGCAAAAGTGTGTATGTTTGGATAATCTTTCTAGCATTTGATCGATAAAAGGTAAGGGGTAATGATCCTTTTTAGTGGCCTTATTTAATTTACAGAAATCAATTACCATCCTATAACCTGTAATAATTCTTTGAGGGATCAATTCATCTTTATCATTAGGAACGACAGTAATACCTCCTTTCTTAGGGACACAATGGACAGGACTTACCCACTGACTATCAGCAATGGGATAGATTATACCTGCCTCAAGGAGCTTTAGTATTTCCTTTCTTACCACTTCTTTCATTTTAGGATTCAGCCGGCGTTGATGATCACGAACTGGTTTAGCATCTTCTTAAGATCATCAAGAGTATACCCAATAGCAGCACGGCGCTTCTTCAGAGTTTTCAATAATCTCTCTTCCTCATGCTCTGAAAGGTTAGCACTAATAATAATAGGATATATCTTTTTCTCATCAAGATAAGCATATTTAAGAGTATCGGGTAACGGTTTAAGCTCAAACACGGGATCACCCTTGGGTCGAGGAGGGTCCCCTAGGATTTCAACAGGTAAATTGTTTTTCAGAATAGGTTCCTGTTTAAAGAATACTTCATCTATTTCCCTTCTTTCATTCATAAACATATCATTTTCATGGTCTAGCAAATATTTTTCTAAAGGATCACTAGGAGGTATGGCAATAGAAGCAAGACCAATAATTTCATCCTTACTAGGCAATTCTTCTTCACGGTTTTGTCTACTAAATTAGAAAAATTAAATTCATGAGGCATATCATCTAAACCGATAGTAACAACATCCCTTTTGCAATCTATGGTAGCATTAACAGTGTTCAAGAAGGGTCTACCAAATATAATGGGACAAAAGCTATCTTGTGGGGAACCAAGAACAAGAAAATCAGCATGATATTTAGTTTTCCCACACAAGACTTCAACATCTCTGACAATTCCCATTGGTGAAATAGTATCTCTATTGGCAAGTTTAATTGTGACATCAATATCTTCTATCTCAGCAGGTGCAATATCATGCATAATTTCTTTGTATAAGGAATAAGGTATTGCACTAGCACTAGCACCCATATCACATAAGCCATGATAACAATGATCTCCTATTTTAACAGAAATAACAGACATGCCTACCACAGGTCTGTTTTTATCTTTAGCACAAGGTTTAGCAATTCTAGCAGTCTCATCAAGGAAGTGAATAACATGCCCATCAATATTATCAGACAACAGATCTTTAACAATAGCAATATCAGGTTCAACTTTAATTTGCTCATGAGGTGTATAAATTTTAATATTGCTTTTACGAACCACAGTTGAAGCTTTAGCATGATCCTTTATCCTAATAGGGAAAGGTGGTTTCTCAACAAAAGCAGTAGGAACAATAGGATCATTATAAGTGATAATCTTTTCTTCAACTTTAATAGGTGCAGCTACTTTTACTTCTATGGGAGGATGATATTTAAACCACTTCTCCTTGGGGAGATCAACATAAGTAGCAAAAGATTCACGGAAAGAAGCTACTATCTCAGAGTCAAGTCCATATTTAGTGTTAAATTTACGAAAAATATCGGTATCCATAAAAGATTTAACACAATCAAAACTAGGTGTCATACCTGACTCCTTACCTTTGTCGAGGTCCCAATCTTCAGAGTTGCGTTTAATTCTTTCCAATAAATCCCATTTGAATTCAATAGTCTTCATCATAAAAGAGCCAGCACAAGAAGTATCAAGCAAGGTGCGATTGTTATCAGAAAGCCGAGCATAAAAATTTTGAATAATCATTTCTCTTGAGAGCTCGTGATTGGGGCATGAATATAGCATTGATTTAAGCCTCCCCCAAGCTTGAGCGATGCTTTCTCCTTCACAAGGCCAAAAATTATATATATAATTGCGATCACGATGAACAAGATGCATAGGATAAAACTTCTAATGAAATTCCAATTTCAATCGTTTGTAATTCCAAGACCCCATATCATCACATAGCCTATACCATGTCGATGCATCTCCCTTCAAAGATAAAGGGAAGACCTTCTTCTTAACAACATCTCCGGGTACACCTGCAAGCTTAAATAATCCACAAACTTCATCCACATATATTAGATGCTCATCAGGATGCTTTGTTCCATCTCCTAAAAAGGGATTAGCTAGCAGCTTTTCTATCATACCCGAAGGAATTTCAAAGCAAACATTTTCATTTTCAGTAGGTTCAGTAGGTTAAGGAGCAACTCTTTGCTCTACTGGTCGGGGTGAAGATACCCCTAACAAGCCCCTCAGAGGATTACTTTCCATAGTAACAAGTGACAGTAAATTTCAGCACACTATATAAATTTTTCCTTACCAAATTCCACCTACCAAAGGTGCTTCACTCCCCGGCAATGGCGCCAGAAAAGAGTATTGATGACCCACAAGTATAGGGGATCTATCATAGTCCTTTCGATAAGTAAGAGTGTCGAACCCAACGAGGAGCAGAAGGAAATGATAAGCGGTTTCCAGCAAGGTATTCTCTGCAAGTACTGAAACAAGTGGTAACAGATAGTTTTGTGATAGGATAATTTGTAACGAGCAACAAGTAACAAAAGTAAATAAGGTGCAGCAAGGTGGCCCAATCCTTTTTAGAGCAAAGGACAAGCCTGGACAAACTCTTATATAGAGAAAAGCGCTCCCGAGGACACATGGGAATATCGTCAAGCTAGTTTTCATCACGCTCATATGATTCGCGTTCAGTACTTTGATAATCTGATATGTGGGTGGACCGGTGCTTGGGCGCTGTCCTTACATGGACAAGCATCCCACTTATGATTAACCTCTATTGCAAGCATCCGCAACTACTACAAAAGTATTAAGGTAAACCTAACCATAGCATGAAACATATGGATCCAAATCAGCCCCTTACGAAGCAACGCATAAACTAGGGTTTAAGCTTCTGTCACTCTAGCAACCCATCATCTACTTATCACTTCCCAATGCCTTCCTCTAGGCCCAAATAATGGTGAAGTGTCATGTAGTCGACGTTCACATAACACCACTAGAGGAGAGACAACATACATCTCATCAAAATATCAAATGAATACCAAATTCACATGACTACCAATAGCAAGACTTCTCCCATGTCCTCAGGAACAAACGTAACTACTCACAAAGCATATTCATGTTCATAATCAGAGGGGTATTAATATGCATATAGGATCTGAACATATGATCTTCCACCAATTAAACCAACTAGCATCAACTACAAGGAGTAATTAACACTACTAGCAACCTACTAGCACCAATCCCAGACTTGGAGACAAGAATTGGATACAAGAGATGAGCTAGGGTTTTGAGAGGAGATGGTGCTGATGAAGATGTTGATGGAGATTGCCCTCTCCCAATGAGAGGAGCGTTGGTGATGACGATGGCGATGATTTCCCCCTCCGGGAGGGAAGTTTCCCCGGCAGAACAGCTCTGCCGGAGCCCTAGATTGGATCCACCAAGGTTCTGCCTCGTGGCGGCGGAGTTTCGTCCGAGAAGATGGCTTCTTATTTTTTTTCCCATCGAAAGACTTCATATAGCAGAAGATGGCCACCGGAGGGCCACCAGGGGGCCCACGAGGTAGGGGGGCGCGCCCCCACCCTCGTGGGCAGGGTGTGACCCCCTGGTGAATCTCTTCCGCTGAGTATTTTTTATATATTCTGAAAACGTCTTCCGTGAAGTTTCAGGACTTTTGGAGCTATGCAGAATAGGTCTCTAATATTTGCTCCTTTTCCATCCCAGAATCCCAGCTGCCGGCATTGTCCCTCTTCATGTAAACCTTGTAAAATAAGAGAGAATATGCATAAGTATTGTGACATAATGTGTAATAACAACTCATAATGCAATAAATATCGATATAAAAGCATGATGCAAAATGGACGTATCACATACATACTGATGTATATGGTCCAATGAATATTGAGGCTCGCGGCGGGTATCATTATTTTCTCACCTTCACAAATGATTTGAGCAGATATGAGTATATCTACTTAATGAAACATAAGTCTGAAATATTTGAAAAGTTCAAAGAATTTCAAAGTGAAGTGGAAAATCATCATAACAAGATAATAAAGTTTCTACGATCTGATCGTGGAGGAGAATATTTGAGTTACGAGTTTGGTCTACATTTGAAACAATGTGGAATAGTTTCGCAACTCACGCCACCTAGAACACCACAGCGTAATGGTGTGTTCGAACGTCGTAATCGTACTTTACTAGATATGGTGCGATCTATGATGTCTCTTACTGATTTACCGCTGTCGTTTTGGGGTTATGCTTTAGAGACGGCTGCATTCACATTAAATAGGGCACCATCAAAATACATTGAGATGACGCCTTATGAACTATGGTTTGGCAAGAAACCAAAGTTGTCGTTTCTTAAAGTTTGGGGTTGCGATGCTTATGTGAAAAAGCTTCAACCTGATAAGCTCGAACCCAAATCGGAGAAATGTGTCTTCATAGGATACCCAAAGGAAACTGTTGGGTACACCTTCTATCACAGATCCGAAGGCAAGACATTTGTTGCTAAGAATGGATCCTTTCTAGAGAAGGAGTTTCTCTCGAAAGAAGTGAGTGGGAGGAAAGTAGAACTTGATGAGGTAATTGTACCTGCTCCCTTATTGGAAAGTAGTTCATCACAAAAACCGGTTCATGTGACACCTACACCAATTAGTGAGGAAGCTAATGATAATGATCATGAAACTTCAGATCAAGTTACTACCGAACCTCGTAGGTCAACCAGAGTAAGATCCGCACCAGAGTGGTACGGTAATCTTGTTTTGGAAGTCATGTTGCTAGACCATGACGAACCTACGAACTATGAGGAAGTGATGATGAGCCCAGATTCCAGAAAATGGCTTGAGGCCATGAAATCTGAGATGGGATCCATGTATGAAAACATGTGGACTTTGGTTGACTTGCCCGATGATCGGCAAGCTATCGAGAATAAATGGATCTTCAAGAAGAAGACAGACACTGATGGTAATGTTGTTGGGGAACGTAGCAGAAATTCAAAATTTTCTACGCATCACCAAGATCAATCTATGGAGTAATCTAGCAATGAGGGGAAGGAGAGTGCATCTACATACCCTTGTAGATCGCTGAGCAGAAGCGTTCAATTGAACGGGGTTGATGGAGTCGTACTCGTCGTGATTCAAATCACCGGAGATCCTAGTGCCGAACGAACGGCACCTCCGTGTTCAACACACGTGCAGCCCGGTGACGTCTCCTATGCCTTGATCCAGCAAGGGGAGAAGGAGAGGTTGGGGAAGACTCCATCCAGCAGCAGCACGACAGCGTGGTGGTGGAGGAGCGTGGCAATCCTGCAGGGCTTCGCCAAGCACCGCAGGAGAGGAGTAGGTCGAGAGGCAGGGCTGCGCCATGGAGAGGTCAAAACTCATGTGTTGGCAGCCCCAAAGTCCTCAAGTATATATAGGGGAGAGGGAGGGGGTGTGCCCCCTTTAGGGTTTCCACCCCAAGGGGTGCGGCAGCCCCAAACCCATCTAGGGTGGTGGCCAAGGGGGGGAGAGGGGAAACTTGCCCCCCAAGCTAGGTGGAGGCGCCCCCTCCCCAAACCCTAGGCGCCTTGGGCCCTTGTGGGGGGCGCACCAGCCCACCTGGGGCTGGTCCCCTCCCACACTTGGCCCATGCAGCCCTCCGGGGCTGGTGGCCCCACTTGGTGGACCACCGGGACCCTCCCGGTGGTCCCGGTACATTACCGATAAAACCCGAAACTTTTCTGGCGACCAAAACAGGACTTCCCATATATAAATCTTTACCTCCGGACCATTCCAGAACTCCTCGTGACGTCCGGGATCTTATCCGGGACTCCGAACAACATTCGGTAACCACGTATATCTATTCCCTATAACCCTAGCGTCATTGAACCTTAAGTGTGTAGACCCTATGGGTTCGGGAACCATGCAGACATGACCGAGACAACTCTCCGGCCAATAACCAACAGCGGGATCTGGATACCCATGTTGGCTCCCACATGTTCCACGATGATCTCATCGGAGGAACCACGATGTCAAGGATTCAATCAATCCCGTATTCAATTCCCTTTGTCTAGCGGTACGATACTTGCCCGAGATTCGATCGTCGGTATCCCGATACCTTGTTCAATCTCGTTACCGGCAAGTCTCTTTACTCGTTCCGTAACACATCAACCCGTGATCAACTCCTTGATCACATTGTGCACATTATGATGATGTCCTACCGAGTGGGCCCAGAGATACCTCTCCGTTTACACGGAGTGACAAATCCCAGTCTCGATTCGTGCCAACCCAACAGACACTTTCGGAGATACCTGTAGTGAACCTTTATAGCCACCCAGTTACGTTGTGACGTTTGGCACACCCAAAGCACTCCTACGGTATCCGGGAGTTGCACAATCTCATGGTCTAAGGAAATGATACTTGACATTAGAAAAGCTTTAGCATACGAACTACACGATCTTTGTGCTAGGCTTAGGATTGGGTCTTGTCCATCACATCATTCTCCTAATGATGTGATCCCATTATCAACGACATCCAATGTCCATGGTCAGGAAACCGTAACCATCTATTGATCAACAAGCTAGTCAGCTAGTCAGCTAGAGGCTTACTAGGTGTTGACACACGAACACGTCACGTGTACCCTCGACGCCGGGGGTGATGCACCGCAGCTCACGTCGAAGGAGACCCGACCAACAGCGTGATACGCAAGACAGTCGGCGGGTGCTTTTGCAGACCCGAAACCCCGCGCACCCGGGAGGGACCCCGTCAGGGATTGCGGCGGCTATGGGCTGCCCTAGGTCGATTCGCTCGCCCCTAGAGCCTCGGGATTCCCAGCTCTCAAACACGAAGAACATCGAAGAACGAGAGAGAAAAACGGTGGAGAGATAAAAAGTAGACAGGAAAAAGTAGTATATTGATTTGTTCGATCGTGTGTTGTTCAATCGGCCGTCACCCCCAACATATATAAGAGGCGACTGGACTTCCCGTACAAGTAAAGGATTCATCTAGGCTTTCCTTACAAGAAGAATTACATCAATTCGCGTCCTAGAGTCCTAGTTCTATTCCAACTCGGATTCAGTCTGAATCTGGCCCAACTTCTGTCTTCCTCCTTGTGCAAGCCGCCGAGCCTCCATATGACCTCCGATCAAGATGGCCCAAATACCAAACTTGTGCGCCTCGATGATACGAACAACTCTCATGTTGATCACTTTTTCAAATAAGGCCATCTTGAACACTTTTCGAGGTCGTCTTACCTTCCAGTCGGACTTGGTCTTGCGGTATACTGAATTATCCGAGTCTTGTAGTGAATTTTCAGGCTATATACTATCTCTGACGACGATGACTCCAAAACCAAAGTTTATCGTCTTGATGATACGCACAACTTCTGTATTGAACACTTTTCCATCCGAGATCATCTTGATAAACTTTTGGGCACATGTTCAGTTTCACTCGGATTTGAGCTCATCCACTCGGATATTAGAGTCTTTCACTCGACTGGATCTTTTCACTTGGATGACTATATTTTCACTCGGAAGACAATCTTTCACTCGGATGATGACCACATTTTCAGTTGGAAGACAATCTTTTACTCGACCGACCTTTTACTCGATCGGTAGGTTTTCACTCGACCTTTTACTCGATCGATAGGTTTTCACTTGACCTTTTACTCGATCGGTGGGTTTTCACTCGACCTTTTACTCGATCGGTAGGTTTTCACTCGACCTTTTACTCGATCGGTAGGTTTTCACTTGACCTTTTACTCGATCGGTAGGTTTTCACTCGACCTTTTACTCGATCGGTAGGTTTTCACTCGACCTTTTACTCGATCGATAGGTTTTCACTCGACCTTTTACTTGATCGGTAGGTTTTCACTTGACCTTTTACTCGATCGGTAGGTTTTCACTCGACCGGTGAGTTTTCACTCGACCTTTTACTCGATCGGTAGGTTCTCACTTGACCTTTTACTCGATCGGTAGGTTTTCACTCGACCGGTGAGTTTTCACTCGACCAAAAACATAGCCTGATCTTGATTTGTCTCCCCAAGTCTCATATGACCTCGGATTGAGACGAATTATATATGAAAATCGATCGGCTCGACGAGACGAAACTTTCTCGTGTTGAAGTTTTTTCAATTAAAGGCCGTCTTGAGGGCTGAATTGCTCACTCATTGCATCAGACACTCATCAACATGTGTCTGATGTCAAGCGTAATATTTTGGTCTCTGGCCTGTCCAGACCGTATTGACTATAACTTTTGCATATGAACTCGGATTGAGATGATTTATATATGAGAATCAATTGTCTTGACGAGACGAAGACAATTCCTTTAGAGCACTCCTTCATCTGAGTTCATATTGAGGGCGTAATCGGCCGAAAAGCACTCAGAACACTAAATTTTGTCACTCGGAGTATAGCTTCGGCCACTGAGATGAGGTCAAATGGCGATAGCCTAAACATCAAAGTTGTTCCACTCGACGATACGAAACTTTCTCATGCTGAAAACCCTTTCACTCTGTATATTGCCAAAATCAGTTGTCAACACATGCCCCCCTGTTTTTCGGCAAAGCTTGCATGCCGAAAAATAATATGCATAATGTTCATTCTAAGGACGATGTCAACACTCCATCGGCCATTTATTTTTCTCAGGGCGATAATTATGTATCGGCCATATTTGTGCTAAGGGCGATAATCGTATATCGGCCATTGCCTACTTAGGCTTCCTGCCATACACTCGGGTGGTACTTTTTGAAATATTTGCCATTGAGAGCTCGAGGTAACAAGGCCCCTTGTATTGATTCCACCAAATATGAATTTCCGGGAACAACTCTTGCAATCCTAAAAGGACCTTCCCAACTTGGAGACCACTTCCCAAACTTTCTATCTCTTGAACCAATTGGCAAAATCACTTTCCAGACGAGATCACCAACTTGAAAATTCTTCAACTTGACTTTCTTATTGTAAGCTCTTGCCACCCTCAACTTATCTCTCTCTATGGCCGTTAAAGCAACCAAACGTTTATCGGCAACCTCATCAATATTGTCCATCATTAGGTTATAAAAGTCTACTACCGATAAATTATTTTGTTTGGCTATTCTCAAAGCATTCAAATTTACTTCTACTGGTAAAACGGCCTCTTGACCATATACTAGCTCATATGGAGTTACCTTCGTAGCACCATGCCTTGAAATTCTATGTGCCCATAAAGCTTCAGACAACAACTCATGCCATCTCCTCGGATTATCCTCAATCTTCTTCTTGATGAGCTTGATTAAGATTTTATTGCTAGACTCGGCTTGTCCATTAGTTTGGGCATAATATGGAGAGGAATTGAGCAACTTTATTTTATAAGATTCGGCAAACTCTCTGACTTGGTGTGACATAAAAGATGAACCTTGATCTGTAGTTAACGTTTGAGGAATACCGAATCTATGAATAATGTGTTCGGTTATGAATTGGATTACCTCCGTATGTGTCATGTTCTTGAGAGGTACTGCTTCGGACCATTTAGTGAAATAATCAGTTGCCACCAACACGAACCGATGCCCCTTTGAGGAAGATGGATGAATTTGCCCAATAAAGTCTAAACCCCATCCTTTGAAAGGCCACGGTTTGATAATAGGATGTAACATAGCAGCAGGAGCCAGTTGAATATCACCAAACTTTTGACAAGCTTCACACCCTTTATAATATCTGAAGCAATCATTAATCATAGTCGGCCAATAAAACCCAGCACGTCGCAATAACCATTTCATTTTGGGAGCCGACTGATGAGTGCCACAAATACCTTCATGCACTTCTCCCATAGCAACTCTTGCCTGGTCCTCATCTAAACACTTTAGAAGAACATCATCGATTGTTCGGCGATAAAGACCATCATCTCTCATTGTATATTTGAAAGCCATACGCCGAACAGCCCTGTCCACCCTTTCACTCAGATTGCACAAGTAATCAACAATAGGCTTTCTCCAGTTGGAATTATCACCTGCACTAGATTTTTTGTTAATGGCCGAATCAGTGGGTTCAGGTTCGGCCTCTCCCATATTAGCAAGACAAGACATCGGTCTTTGAGAGATATGAAACATGCCATGATCAACATGATATCCAGATGCTTGCTGTGCCAACTCATTTGCTTTCCAGTTGTCATGTCTAGATATATGTGCAATTCTAAAACAATCCAAAGTAGAAATTATATCTAGACATTTATCAAGATAAACATTAAGTGATTCGTCAAAACACTGAAAGATTCTAGATATTTGCTGCACTACTAGTAACGAATCACCGTAAGCCTCAATATGTGTAACACCTATAGCAAGTAACATCTCTAGACCGAATAACAATGCTTCATATTCGGCTTGATTGTTTGTGCAAAAATATTCTAAGCGGCATGAGGCTTCAAAAACAGCACCATGAGGAGATATATAAACAATACCAACACCTTAGCCATTGCTACAAACTGAACCATCAAAGTACAATCTCCATGGTACTAATGAAACAAGGTTCATATCAACATCATGCTTGTCATTAATCCGATGTTCAACAATAAAATTAGCAACAATTTGGCCTTTCATGGATTTTAGAGATTCATAAGCCAAATCATACTCAATCAAAGCATAAGCCCACTTGCCAATTCTACCACTAAGAATTGGCCTATGCAACATGTACTTAATGACATCGGTTTGACAAGCTACCACACAAGCACTCGGCACTAGGTAATGTCTCAATTTTGTGCAAGCGTAATATAAGCATAGACATAGTTTTTCAATAAATGTATACCTTGTCTCGGCGTCCAATAAACGTCTGCTCAAATATGTAATGGCATGCTCTTTTCCTTCGGTATCTTGAGTCAAAACAGCACCAATAACACCTTCCTCTGCTGCGATATAAAGTTTGAAAGGCTCTCTATGCTTGGGTGCTTTCATCACCAGAGGAGTGCACAAATAATTCTTGATCATATCAAAGGCTTCTTGCTGTTTTGCCCCCCAAGTGAAATCAACATCATTCTTTAACCGAAGGATAGGAGTAAATGCATCAACTTTCCCTGACAGATTAGCTATGAACCTTCTCAAATAATTGACTTTGCCAAGGAACTTTTGCATATCTTTCTTGCATGTCGGAGCCTCCACTTTCTGTATGGCCTCTATCTTTTTGGGATCGATTTCGATGCCATCTTCATGAATAATGAAACCCAAAAATTTGCCAGCTGACACGCCGAATGCACACTTCAAAGGATTCATCTTCAGTCCATACTTTTTCATCCTTTCAAAAGCTAAACGCAAATCGGCCAAGTGGGACTCAAAAGCATCCGATTTGACAACAATATCATCAATATAAACTTCGAGTATGACACCGAGTAAATCATGAAAAATCAAATTCATAGCCCTTTGATATGTGGCCCCAGCATTTTTCAATCCGAATGTCATCACTGTCCACTCGAATAAACCAAGGAAACCAGGACATCGGAAAGCTGTTTTGTACATGTCCTCTTCGGCCATAAAAATTTGATTGTATCCGGCATTACCATCTAGAAAGCTAATAACCTTATGTCCAGAAGCATCATTAATAAGCATATCGGCTATTGGCATGGGATACTCATCTTTGGGTGTAGCCCTATTCACATCTCTGAAGTCAATGCACACCCTCAACTTGCCGGATCCCTTCTTCTCCACTGGGACAATGTTAGAAATCCACTCGGCATACCTGCAAGGTCGAATGAATTTAGCTTCAAGCAGTCGACCGATCTCTTCCTTGATCCGGTCATATGTTTTCGGATTAAACTTTCTGGCCGACTGTTTATAAGGTCTAAAACCGGCCTTTATAGGCAACCGATGCTCCACTAGCTCTCGGCTCAACCCTGGCATCTCATGATATTCCCATGCAAAGCAACAAACATATTCTTTCAATAGCTCGATTAATTTAGCTTTACAATCGGCTTTCAAATTTTTGTTTATAAATGTCGGTCGACTGACTGATCCGTCTCCAATATCTACCTCTTCTAACGGATCGGCCGATATAAAACCTTGTCCAAGTTTATCCATGTCATCCAACTCCTCAATAGACTCATACATATCGTTCTCGCTGGACCGATATTTTGCAAGACGTTTTTGTCACCACTCGGAACTAGGATCCATTTAAACATATCATACCTTGGAGCCGATTGCATTCAGTCGGCTTTAAAGACACGGGCACAAAACCATTCTTGGTTGCGCTGAGAAAATCAAACTCTGATAAGTCACGTCCCGTCAAGCAAGTAGCATTGGGATGTTGCCAATCCACCGATGTATCGGCCAAAGCAACACAGACCGAGTTATCCGCATGAATGACTTCCACTTCATCATCAACCCACTGAATCAAAAACCGGTGCATAGTGGATGGCACGCACTGGTTTGCATGAACCCAATCACGGCCTAGTATAACATTGTAGTTACCTTGCACCTCAGCGACAAAGAATGCAGTAGCCAAAGTTTTGCTTCCGACTGTAAGCTCCACATACATTACACCTTTGGCTTCAGTTTTCTCTTTGCCTTCAAACCCGTTGAGCACCATATTGGTCTTGATCAATTCTTCATCAGGCAAACCCAATTTCTTGAAGACCGAATAGGGCATAAGATTTACCACAGCACCACCATCAACAAGCATCCGAGTGAGCGGCGACCCATTGATATGACCTCTGAGATATAATGGTTTCAGATGCTTTACTGGTTCTTTTGGCTTCTCGAATATTGCATTTTTAGGACCAAAATCCAGCTGAGCAACTTCCCCTTCCTCATCTACAGCACGAAACTCAGCAGGTAAGTAATACACCATATTGATATCCATACCTTCATGAACCGGTGTAGATTCATAGTCCACCATATCAGCCTCTTCTTCAAGCGGATCGACCGATTCTGGAATCTGGTCGAGTGAAGGAGAAGTAAGAAGTGTTGCAGACGATGTAATAGTTGTCGCATCGTCCTCTTTGGATGGTGTAGGCACTTCTGTGATAGATGTAGAAGCTGATGTATCTTGTATTTGTTTTGGCCTCCACACTTGTTTTGCTGGAACCATGGGCCGAGTGTCATTGAACAACTTATCTCTTTGCTTCTCGGCCTCCTGTTCTGCCATCTCTTGACTCCTTAACCTCTGTAGTTTCCTCTTCTGTGTCTTTGTTAGCCCTGGAGGACACCACTTTGGCTGAGTGTATTTAGGATCTCTCGTTTTTACTCGACTGGTGCTTGCTTCATGGTCATTAGCCGAGTGCTTTGGCTCGATAGAAAGTATTGGCTCAGTCGGATTGCTATGCACAATAGGCTGTTGTATGGCAAATGTTTCGGTGCCCAAGATAAGTGAGTCGACATCCATTTTCTCCTTGCCTTTTCCCGACTCAACTGCTGCAACACTCGGTGACTTAACACGCCATTCTTTCCGACTTTCCAGATGCATGAAATTTCCACTCGGGCGCACCTTTTTACTTGGATGGAATCCACTCGGATGGAACTCAGTCGGCTGGAATCTACTTGGCCACATTTTCTCACTTGGATAGCTTCCACCAGGGTGCATTCTTACACTAGGATATTTTCCACTTGGTCGCATATTTTGACCAGCTGACTGATAGTCATCGATGTTCAGTCGACCGTTATATGAGTAATCAAGTCGATTCCACACAGATTGCCTCTGCTCTTCTGAAAACTGCGCCCTTGGTCCACGTGGTTTTGTATACCGACTGAACATATCAACTGATGGTGACCTTGGTCGTTTTAGATGAGTCGGTCGATTGAAACTAGAACCGGCCGACTGGTTAGCATATTTGGACAGCAACATATCAAAAGTTGGCTTGATCCGCTTGCGCTGCATTTTAACTTCATTCTTCTTCCACTTGCCAACTTCTGGACTCTTGGGCTTGACAAATTTAACACGAGTATTTTCTTGCACTTGCGGTTGCCCCCCGAGTGTAGGATTCTTGATGGTGATTTTGATCACTTCCTTGCCATCGGGTTGCTTATCAAGCACAACCTGTCTCCCCAAGACCCTGTTGTCCTCCTTGTCTTTCCTGGGCTCACCAACAATGACATTAGCTTTATTAGCAGATTCGGCCACCTCCGGCCGAATGAGTAGCTTCTTCCCCTCCAAATCCATGGTATTCATGGGAAAAGGTTGTTTATCAACTTGCATCTCAGAAAAGTTCAATCGTCCGTCATTAATGGCCGATTGTATCTGTCGTCGAAAAACATTGCAATCGTTAGTAGCATGAGAAAAAGAGTTATGATACTTGCAATAAGCACGCCGTTTTAGCTCTTCAAACGGCGGTAAAGTATGAGATATTCTAATAATCTTAGCCTGCAGCAAAGCATCAAATATTCTATCACACTTAGAAATGTTAAAAGTAAACTTCATATCTTCGTCACGATTCTTATGAATCGTTTTCAGATCATTGCAAGTAAAGGGTTTGGCCTTAGATGGCCAAACAAATTCAGTAGCAAAAACATCACCCTCATCGTCCGAGTGATCACTATCATATTCCACCATATTCATCTTTGGACGATCGGCTTTGTATCTATGCACTTCTTTGAGATCTTTGCTTCGGCTTTCCTGAGCCAAAGCCCTTTGTAAGACTTGGTTAATATTTAAGAACTCATAGCCTTCTAACTTTTCTCTAATGGGAGTTCTCAAACCACTTAGCACTAGGTCTGCCAAGTCTCTCTCAGTTATCACCAAACTAAAACATCGGTTTTTCGTTTCTCTGAATCTCTTGACGTAATCGGAGACTGATTCATCATGCTTCTGTTTAACCGATGTTAGATGTGACAACTTGAGTTCATTGTCGCCGCTGTAAAAGTGATCATGAAATTTCTGCTCTAGCTGCGACCAAACTCGAATGGAACCATGTGGTAAATAAGAAAACCATGAAAATGCGGTACCAGTTAATGATAAAGGAAATAAACGCACTTTCAACTCATTTAGTGAACCTGCTTCACCTAATTGTGCTAAGTATTGACTAACATGCTCCCATGTGGTTTTTGTGCCCTCTCCATTGAACTTAACAAAATCTGGAATTTTATATCCTGGAGGGCACTGGATGGCATCAAAGTACTCGGGGTACGGCTTTTGGTAAATCCGATTCCGAGGTAACTCAACCCCAAAATTCTCTCGAAGCATCTTAGCCATCTCCTCTCTAAGATTAGCTAGACCATCATCCATAGTGGACGATGAAGCTTGTGGCAGTGGCATAGGAGGAGTATGATTACTAGCTGTAGGTAGGAATTGTGGCAGGTATGTCGACCCATAATCTGCTAATGGTCGAGTGGTTGTAGCTGTAGGTAAGGTTGGGTTCGGCGTTGCCACCGAACCTGGCATGCTCATAATAGGATTAATGGGTGCAGCCATAATCTGATTTGTTTGGGTAGGATAATAAGCCATCGGCATGGGAGGCGCCGATGAGATAGGTAAAGCCAGATTAGGGTTTTGCACACTAGCAGCTACACCATCATTACCACTAGTCGATTGAGATGTATTCTTCTGAGCATTAGTATTTTCTATGAAAGTTTGATAGACTAGATTGTTACCATCAGCAATACGACTTTCAATCTCAGCCCACTGCTCAGGAGAAAAGGCAGTACTTACAGAGGGTTTAACCTGCTTGGCTTGCAAAGGAGGGAACTTGATTTCTTCAATCGGAGTGATGTTGCCTTGGCGATCCTTCTTGAACTTTGCAAGGAACTCCTGCAAGTCCTTCTCCTCGCGCGCCTTCTTGTACTCCTCATAGACTTGGCGATGATCGGCCGATATCTCATCAAGACTGGGCTTAATGATGTTATCGGCGTCTACCTCAGATGGCTTGGGAAGATCAGACATGGTGGATGATGATGATTGATCTTCGTTCCCCAGCGGAGTCGCAAAAAAGTGTGTTGACACACGAACACGTCACGTGTACCCTCGACGCCGGGGGTGATGCACCGCAGCTCACGTCGAAGGAGACCCGACCAACAGCGCGATACGCAAGACAGTCGGCGGGTGCTTTTGCAGACCCGAAACCCCGCGCACCCGGGAGGGACCCCGTCAGGGATTGCGGCGGCTATGGGCTGCCCTAGGTCGATTCGCTCGCCCCTAGAGCCTCGGGATTCGCAGCTCTCAAACACGAAGAACAGCGAAGAACGAGAGAGAAAAACGGTGGAGAGATAAAAAGTAGACAGGAAAAAGTAGTATATTGATTTGTTCGATTGTGTGTTGTTCAATCGGCCGTCACCCCCAACATATATAAGAGGCGGCTGGACTTCCCGTACAAGTAAAGGATTCATCTAGGCTTTCCTTACAAGAAGAATTACATTAATTCGCGTCCTAGAGTCCTAGTTCTATTCCAACTCGGATTCAGTCTGAATCTGGCCCAACTTTTGTCTTCCTCCTTGTGCAGGCCGCCGAGCCTCCATATGACCTCCGATCAAGATGGCCCAAATACCAAACTTGTGCGCCTCGATGATACGAACAACTCTCATGTTGATCACTTTTTCAAATAAGGCCATCTTGAACACTTTTCGAGGTCGTCTTACCTTCCAGTCGGACTTGGTCTTGCGGTATACTGAATTATCCGAGTCTTGTAGTGAATTTGCAGGCTATATACTATCTCTGACGACGATGACTCCAAAACCAAAGTTTATTGTCTTGATGATACGCACAACTTTTGTATTGAACACTTTTCCATCCGAGATCATCTTGATAAACTTTTGGGCACATGTTCAGTTTCACTCGGATTTGAGCTCATCCACTCGGATATTAGAGTCTTTCACTCGACTGGATCTTTTCACTTGGATGACTATATTTTCACTCGGAAGACAATCTTTCACTCGGATGATGACCACATTTTCAGTTGGAAGACAATCTTTTACTCGACCGACCTTTTACTCGATCGGTAGGTTTTCACTCGACCTTTTACTCGATCGATAGGTTTTCACTTGACCTTTTACTCGATCGGTGGGTTTTCACTCGACCTTTTACTCGATCGGTAGGTTTTCACTCGACCTTTTACTCGATCGGTAGGTTTTCACTTGACCTTTTACTCGATCGGTAGGTTTTCACTCGACCTTTTACTCGATCGGTAGGTTTTCACTCGACCTTTTACTCGATCGATAGGTTTTCACTCGACCTTTTACTTGATCGGTAGGTTTTCACTTGACCTTTTACTCGATCGGTAGGTTTTCACTCGACCGGTGAGTTTTCACTCGACCTTTTACTCGATCGGTAGGTTCTCACTTGACCTTTTACTCGATCGGTAGGTTTTCACTCGACCGGTGAGTTTTCACTCGACCAAAAACATAGTCTGATCTTGATTTGTCTCCCCAAGTCTCATATGACCTCGGATTGAGACGAATTATATATGAAAATCGATCGGCTCGACGAGACGAAACTTTCTCGTGCTGAAGTTTTTTCAATTAAAGGCCGTTTTGAGGGCTGAATTGCTCACGCATTGCATCAGACACTCATCAACATGTGTCTGATGTCAAGCGTAATATTTTGGTCTCTGGCCTGTCCAGACCGTATTGACTATAACTTTTGCATATGAACTCGGATTGAGATGATTTATATATGAGAATCAATTGTCTTGACGAGACGAAGACAATTCCTTTAGAGCACTCCTTCATCTGAGTTCATATTGAGGGCGTAATCGGCCGAAAAGCACTCAGAACACTAAATTTTGTCACTCGGAGTATAGCTTCGGCCACTGAGATGAGGTCGAATGGCGATAGCCTAAACATCAAAGTTGTTCCACTCGACGATACGAAACTTTCTCATGCTGAAAACCCTTTCACTCTGTATATTGCCAAAATCAGTTGTCAACACTAGGGACATGGTGTTGTCTATGTATCCACACATGTATCTGAGTTTCCTATCAATACAATTCTAGCACGGATAATAAATGATTATCATAAACAATAAAATATATAATAATAACTAATTTATTATTGCCTCTAGGGCATATTTCTAATAGTCTCCCACTTGCACTAGAGTCAATAATCTAGTTCACATCGCCATGTGATTAACACTCACAGGTCACATCGCCATGTGACCAACATCCAAGAGTTTACTAGAGTCACTAATCTAGTTCACATCACTATGTGATTAATACTCAATGAGTTCTGGGTTTGATCATGTTATGCTTGTGAGAGAGGTTGTAGTCAACGGGTCTTGCCATATTCAGATCCCTATGTACTTCGCAAAACTTTATGTCATATCGTAGATGCTGCTACCACGTTCCACTTGGAGCTATTCCAAATTGTTGCTCCATTATACGTATCCGGTATCTGTACTCAGAGTTATCCGGATAGGTGTTAAGCTTGCATCGACGTAACTCTTTACATCGAACTCTTTATCACCTCCATAACCGAGAAACATTTCCTTATTCCTTTAAGGATAATTTTGACCGCTATCTGGTGATCTACTCCTAGATCACCTTTGTACCCTCTTGCCAGACATGTGGCAAGTCACACATCTGGTGCGGTACTCAGCATGGCATACCGTATAGAGCCTATGACAAAAGCATAGGGGACGACCTTCGTCCTTCCTCTTTCTTCTGCCGTGGTCAATCTTCGAGTCTTACTCAACTTCACACCTTACAACTCAGGTGAGAACCCCTTCTTTGACTGATCTATTTTGAACTCTTTCAAAAACATGTCAAGGTGTGCGTTCTTTGAAAGTATCATCAGGCGTCTTGATCTATTTCTATAGATCTTGATGCCCAATATGTAAGCAGCTTTATCTAGGTCTTCCTTTGAAAATCACTCTTCAAACAACCGTTTATGCTTTCCAGAAATTCTACATTATTTCAGATCAACAATATGTCATCCACATATACTTATCAGAAATATTGTAGTGCTCCCACTCACTTTCTTGTAAATACAAGTTTCTAACAAACATTGTATAAACCTAAAAGCTTTGATTACTCCATCAAAGCATATATTCCAATTCCGAGATGCTTGCTCTAGTCCATAGAAGGATCGCTGGAGCCAGCATACCTTTTAGCATCCTTAGGATCGACAAAACCTTTTATTGTATCACATACAACTTTTTCTTACGAAAATTGGTAAGAAAACTTGTTTTGACATCCATCTGTCAGATTTCATAATCGAAAAACACAGCTAATGCTAACATGATTCCGACGGACTTAAGCATCGCTACGGGTGAGAAATTCTCATCGTAGTCAACTCCTTGAACTTGTGAAAAGACTCTTTCCCACAAGTCGAGCTTCATAGAAGGTAACATTACCGCCCACGTCCGTCTTCTTCTCAAAGATCCATTTATCTCGATGGCTTGCCGATCAACGGGCAAGTCCACCAAAGTCCATACATGGATCCTATCTCGGATTTCATGGCTTCTAACCATTTGTCGGAATACGGGCCCACCATCGCTTCTCCATAGCTCGTAGGTTCATTGTTGTCCAACATCATGATATCTAAGACAGGATTACCATACCACTCAGGAGTAGTACATATCCTTGTCGACCTACGAGGTTCGATAGCAACTTGATCCGAAGCTTCATGATCACTATAATTAACTTCCTATTCAACAGACGTAGGCTCCACAGAAAACATCTTTCTGTGTTGCATCACTCTCTGGTTGAAATAAAGGTTCGACAACCTCATCAAGTTCTATCTTCCTCCCACTCAATTCTTTCGAGAGAAACTCCTTCTCGAGAAAGGACCCGTTCTTAGCGACAAACAATTTGCCCTCGAATCTGAGATAGAAGGTATACCCAACTGTCACCTTTGGGTATCCTATGAAGATGTGTTTGCCTGGTTTGGGTTCGAGCTTCTCCGGCTGAAGCCTTAAGCATCGCAGCCCCAAACATTAAGAAACGACAACTTTGGTTTCTTGCCAAACCAATGTTCATACGACGCCATCTCAACGGACTTAGATGGTGTCCTATCTAAAGTGAATGCAGCTGTCTCTAACGCATAACCTCAAAATGAAAACGGTAGATTGGTAAGAGACATCATAGATCGCACCACATCTCATAGGGTTCGGTTACGACTTCCGGACACACCATTACAACTGCGGTGTTCCAGGTGGCTTCAACCGTGAAACAATTCCACAATGTCTTAAGTGATTTGCCAAACTCATAACTCAGAAAATCCCCTTTTGATCAGATCGTAGGAACATGATCTTATTGTTATGATGATTCTTAACTTCACTCTGAAATCGCTTGAACTTTTCAAACGTTTCAGACTTGTGCTTCATTAAGTAAATATACCTATATCTACTCAAATCGTCAGTGAAGATGAGAAAATAGCGATATCCACTGCACGCTTCAATCCTCATTGGATCACACGCATCAGCAAGTATGATTTCCAACAAGTCACTTGCCCGTTTCATTGTACCTGAAAACGGGGTCTTAGTCATCCTGCCCATGAGGCATGGCTCGCATGTGTCAAGCGATTCAAAATCAAGTGACTCCAAACATCCATCGACATGGAGTTTCTTCATGCATCTTATGCCAATATGACCTAAGCGGCAGTGCCACAAGAAAGTGCTACTATCATTATTAACTCTACATCTTTTGGCGTGAACATGTGTATCACCACGACCGAGATTCAATGAACCATTACATAGGGTGCATGACCATGAAAGGTATCATTCATGTAAACAGAATAACCATTATTCTCTAACTTAAATGAATGACCGTATTGCAATGAACATGATCTAATCATATTCATGCTCAACGTAGACACCTGATAACATTTATCTAGGTTCAATACTAATCCCGAAGGCAGATGGAGCATGCGATGGTGATCTCATCAACTTTGGAAATACACACATCGTCACCTCGCCCTTAGCCAGTCTCCGTTTAGTCTGGAGCTTTTGCTTCAAGTCACCAATAATAGCAACTGAACCGGTATCCAATACCCAGGTGCTACCAGGAGTACTAGCGAGGTACACATTAATAACACGTATATACTTTGTTGAAGTTGCCAGCCTTCTTATCTACCATGCATTTGGGGTAATTCCGCTACCAGTAACCGTCCCCTTTACAATAGAAGCACTTAGTCTCGGGTTTGGGTTCAACCTTGGGTTCCTTTACTGGAGCGAAACTGGTTTGCCATCCATGAAGTTTCCCTTCTAGCCCTTGCCCTTCTTGAAACCAGTGGTCTTATTAAACCATCAACACTTGATGCTCCTTCTTGATTTCTACCTTTTGCGGTCTTAAGCATCGCGAACAGCTCCGAGATCAACTCCATCCCTTGCATGTCATAGTTCATCACGAAGATCTAGTAGCTTAGTGATAGTGGCTAGAGAACTCTATCAATCACTATCTTATCTGGAAGTTTAACTCCCACTTGATTTAAGTGATTGTAGCACCCAGACATTCTGAGCACATGCTCACTAGCTGAGCAATTCTCCTCCATCTTGTTGGCAAAAGAACTTGTCAGAGGTCTCACACCTCTCAACACGGGCATGAGCCTGAAATCCCAATTTCAGCTCTTGGAACATCTCATATGTTCTGTGGCATTCAAAACGTCATTGAAATCCCGATTCTAAGCCGTAAAGTATGGTGCACTAAACTATCAGGTAGTCATCAGGATGTGTCTGTCAGGTGTTCACAACATCCACAGACGACGTTGTAGGGGTTTGCACATCGAGCGGTGCATCAAAGACGTAAGCCTTCTGTGTAGCAGTGAGGACACTCCTCGGACTACGGACCTAGTCCGCATCAGTGCTTACAATATCTTTCAACTTGGTCTTTCTCTAGGAACGTATTGAAACAGGGAGCTACAACATGAGCTATTTATCTACAACATATTTGCAAAGAAAATTTATACTATGTTCATGATAATTGAGTTCATTTAATGAACTCCCACTTAGATAGACATCCCTCTAGTCATCTAAGTGAAACATGATCCGAGTCAACTAGGCCGTGTCCGATCATCACGTGAGACGGACTAGTCAACATCGGTGAACATCTTCATGTTGATTGTATCTTCTATACGACTCATGCTCGACCTTTCGGTCTTCCGTGTTCCGAGGCCATGTCTGTACATGCTAGGCTCGTCAAGTCAACCTAAGTGTTTTTGCTGTGTAAATCTGGCTTACACCCGTTGTATTCGAACGTTAGAATCTATCACACCCGATCATCACGTGGTGCTTCGAAACAACGAACCTTGGCAACGGTGCACAGTTAGGGGAACACCTTTCTTGAAATTTTAGTGAGGGATCATCTTATTTAAGCTACCGTCGTTCTAAGCAAATAAGATGTAAAACATGATAAACATCACATGCAATCAAATAGTGACATGATATGGCCAATATCATTTTGCTCCTTATGATCTCCATCTTCGGGGCTCCATGATCATCGTTGTCACCGGCATGACACCATGATCTCCATCATCATGATCTCCATCATCGTGTCTTCTTGAAGTTGTCTCGTCATCTATTACTTCTACTACTATGGCTAATGCTTTAGCAATAAAGTAAAGTAATTACATGACGTTTATGTTGACATGCAGGTCATAAATAAATTAAGACAACTCCTATGGCTCCTGCCGGTTGTCATACTCATCGACTTGCAAGTCGTGATTCCTATTACAAGAACATGATCAATCTCATACATCACATATATCATTCATCACATCCTTTTGGCCATATCACATCACAAGGCATATGCTGCAAAAACAAGTTAGACGTCCTCTAATTGTTGTTGCAAGTTTTTACGTGGCTGCTATAGGTTTCTAGCAAGAACGTTTCTTACCTACGCCAAAACCACAACGTGATATGCCAATTTCTATTTACCCTTCATAAGGACCCTTTTCATCGAATCCGATCCGACTAAAGTGGGAGAGACAGACACCCGCTAGCCACCTTATGCAACTAGTGCATGTCAGTCGGTGGAACCAGTCTCACGTAAGAGTACGTGTAAGGTCGGTCCGGGCCGCTTCATCCCACAATGTCGCCGAATCAAGATAAGACTAGTAACGGCAAGTAAATTGACAATATCGACGCCCACAACTGCTTTGTGTTCTACTCGTGCATAGAAACTACGCATAGACCTAGCTCATGATGCCACTGTTGGGGAACGTAGCAGAAATTCAAAATTTTCTACGCATCACCAAGATCAATCTATGGAGTAATCTAGCAACGAGGGGAAGGAGAGTGCATCTACATACCCTTATAGATTGCTAAGCGGAAGCGTTCAAGTGAACGGGGTTGATGAAGTCGTACTCGTCGTGATTCAAATCACCGGAGATCCTAGTGCCGAACGGACGGCACCTCCGCGTTCAACACACGTGCAGCCCGGTGACGTCTCATATGCCTTGATCCAGCAAGGGGAGAAGGAGAGGTTGGGGAAGACTCCATCCAGCAGCAGCACGACGGCGTGGTGGTGGTGGAGGAGCATGGCAATCCTGCAGGGCTTCGCCAAGCACCGCGGGAGAGGAGTAGGGAGAGAGGCAGGGCTGCGCCATGGAGAGGTCAAAACTCATGTGTTGGCAGCCCCAAAGTCCTCAAGTATATATAGGGGAGAGGGAGGGGGTGCGCCCCCTTTATGGTTTCCACCCCAAGGGGTGCGGCAGCCCCAAACCCATCTAGGGTGGCGGCCAAGGGGGGGAGAGGGGAAACTTGCCCCCCAAGCTAGGTGGAGGCGCCCCCTCCCCAAACCCTAGGCGCCTTGGGCCCTTGTGGGGGGCGCACCAGCCCACCTGGGGCTGGTCCCCTCCCACACTTGGCCCATGCAGCCCTTCGGGGCTGGTGGCCCCACTTGGTGGACCACTGGGACCCTCCCGGTGGTCCCGATACATTACCGATAAAACCCGAAACTTTTTCGGCGACCAAAACAGGACTTCCCATATATAAATCTTTACCTCCGGACCATTCCGGAACTCCTCGTGACATCCGGGATCTTATCCGGGACTCCGAACAACATTCGGTAACCACGTATATCTATTCCCTATAACCCTAGCGTCATCGAACCTTAAGTGTGTAGACCCTACGGGTTCGGGAACCATGCAGACATGACCGAGACAACTCTCCGGCCAATAACCAACAGCGGGATCTGGATACCCATGTTGGCTCCCACATGTTCCACGATGATCTCATTGGATGAACCACGATGTCAAGGATTCAATCAATCCTGTATTCAATTCCCTTTGTCTAGCGGTACGATACTTGCCCGAGATTCGATCGTCGGTATCCTGATACCTTGTTCAATCTCGTTACCGGCAAGTCTCTTTACTCGTTCCGTAACACATCATCCCGTGATCAACTCCTTGAAAGGTGTTCCCTATGCTTTAGCCATATTCTCTGTCATGTATGCAATGCTGTGTACCAGACCTAATGTGTGCCTTGCTATCAGTTTAGCAGGGAGGTACCAAAGTAATCCAGGAGTGGATCACTAGACAGCGGTCAAGAACATCCTGAAGTACCTGAAAAGGACTAAGGATATGTTTCTCATTTATGGAGGTGACAAAGAGCTCATCGTAAATGGTTACGTTGATGCAAGCTTTGACACTGATCTGGACGATTCTAAATCACAAACCGGATACGTGTTTATATTGAACGGTGGAGCTGTCAGTTGGAGCAGTTCTAAACAGAGCATCGTGGCGGGATCTACTTGTGAAGCAGAGTACATTGCTGCTTCGGAAGCAGCAAATGAAGGAGTCTGGATGAAGGAGTTCATATCCGATCTAGGTGTCATACCTAGTGCATCGGGTCCAATGAAAATCTTTTGTGACAATACTGGTGCAATTGCCTTGGCAAAGGAATCCAGATTTCACAAGAGAACCAAGCACATCAAGAGACGCTTCAACTCCATCCGGGATCAAGTCTAGGTGGGAGACATAGAGATTTACAAGATACATACGGATCTGAATGTTGCAGACCCATTGACTAAGCCTCTTCCACGAGCAAAACATGATCAGCACCAAGGCTCCATCGGTGTTAGAATCATTACTGTGTAATCTAGATTATTGACTCTAGTGCAAGTGGGAGACTGAACGAAATATGCCCTAGAGGCAATAATAAAGTTATTATTTATTTCCTTATATCATGATAAATTTTTATTATTCATGCTAGAATTGTATTAACCGGAAACATAATACATGTGTGAGTACATAGACAAATAGAGTGTCACTAGTATGCCTCTACTTCACTAGCTCGTCGATCAAAGATGGTTATGTTTCCTAGCCATAGACATGAGTTGTCGTTTGATTAACGGGGTCACATCATTAGGAGAATGATGTGATTGACTTGACCCATTCCGTTAGCTTAGCACTTGATCGTTTAGTATGTTGCTATTGCTTTCTTCATGATTTATACATGTTCCTATGACTATGAGATTATGCAACTCTCGTTTACCGGTGGAACACTTTGTGTGCTACCAAACATCACAACGTAACTGGGTGATTATAAAGGTGCTCTACATGTGTCTTGATAACCCACAAGTATAGGGGATCGCAACAGTTTTCGATAAGTAAGAGTGTCGAACCCAACGAGGAGCTAAAGGTAGAACAAATATTCCCTCAAGTTCTATCGACCACCGATACAACTCTACGCACGCTTGACGTTCGCTTTACCTAGAACAAGTATGAAACTAGGAGTACTTTGTAGGTGTTGTTGGATAAGTTTGCAGGATAATAAAGAGTACGTAAATAAAAAGTAGGGGCTGTTTAGGTTAAGAAACAATAAAGTAAATATAACGAGTGTGGAAAAGTGGTGGTAGGAGTTGCGAAATTGCCCCCTAAGCAACTGACTACTTTACTAGACCGATAGCAAGTATTATGTGGGAGAGGCCACCGCTAGCATGTCATCCCTTACTTGGAATTCTATGCACTTATGATTGGAACTATTAGCAAGCATCCGCAACTACTAATGTTCATTAAGGTAAAACCCAACCATAGCATTAAGATATATTGGTCCCCTTCAATCCCGTATGCATCAATTTCTATGCTAGGTTGAAGCTTCTGTCACTCTTGCCCTCCAATACATAGTCCTATCAACATACAACTAACCCTAGGGTATGATCCACGCGCGCAATCATATGATGGGCACCAAAGGACAACAACATAACCACAAGCAAATTAAATCAATCGTAGCAATTCATCAACCACCGATAGGACAACGAAAATCTACTCAGACATCATAGGATGGCAACACATCATTGGATAATAATATGAAGCATAAAGCACCATGTTCAAGTAGAGGGTACAGTGGGTTGCGGGAGAGTGGACCGCTGTAGATAGAGGGGGGGAAGGTGATGGAGATGTTGGTGAAGATGGCGGAGGTGTTGGTGAAGATCGCGGTGATGATGATGGCCCCCGGTGGCACTCCGGTGCCACCGGAAGCGAGGGGGAGAGAGCCCCCCTCCTTCTTCTTCTTCCTTGACCTCCTCCCTAGATGGGAGAAGGGTTTCCCCTCTGGTCCATGGCCTCCATGGCACGGGAGGGGCGAGAGCCCCTCCAAGATTGGATCTGTCTCTCCGTCTCTCTTCGTTTCTGCGTTCTGTTCTGGCTCTGTTTCACCGTTTCGTATATATATAGAGATCCGTAACTCCGATTGGCCTGAAACCTTTGCCGTGATTTTTTCCCGAATATTAGCTTTCTTGCAGCAAAAGAAGAGCACCAACCGCCTTACAGTGGGCTCAAGAGGGTAGGGGGCGCGCCCCCTGCCTCGTGACCACCTCGGGCACTGGTTCGCATTAATTTTCCTTCTGAATTTTCCATATTTTCCAAAAATAAGCTCCATCCGTTTTTATCCCGTTTGGACTCCGTTTGATATGGATATTCTGCAAAACCAAAAACATGCAACAGACAGGAACTGGCACTGGGCACTAGATCAATATGTTAGTCCCAAAAATAATATAAAAAGTTGCCAAAAAATATATGAAAGTTGAATAATATTGGCATGGAACAATCAAAAATTATAGATACGACGGAGACGTATCAGCATCCCCAAGCTTAATTCCTGCTCGTCCTCGAGTAGGTAAATGATAAAAAAAGATAATTTTTGATGTGGAATGCTACCTAGCATAATCTTGATCATATGTCTAATCATGGCATGAATATTAAGACATGAGTGATTCAAGGCAATAGTCTATCCTTTGACATAAAAACAATAATACTTCAAGCATACCAACCAAGCAATTATGTCCTATTGAAATAACATAGCCAAAGAAAGCTCATCCCTACAAAATCATATAGTCTGGCTATGCTCCATCTTCACCACACAAAATATTCACATCATGCACAACCCCGATGACAAGCCAAGCAATTGTTTCATACTTTTGACGTTCTCAAACCTTTTCAACTTTCACGCAATACATGAGCGTGAGCCATGGACATAGCACTATAGGTGGAATAGAATATGATGGTGGAGAAGACAAAAAGGAGAAGATAGTCTCACATCAACTAGGCGTATCAATGGGCTATGAAGATGCCCATCAATATATATCAATGTGAGTGAGTAGGGATTGCCATGCAATGGATGCACTAGAGCTATAAATGTATGAAAGCTCAACAAAAGAAAACAGTGGGTGTGCATCCAACTCGCTTGCTCACGAAGACCTAGGGCACTTGAGGAGGCCCATGGTTGGAATATACAAGCCAAGTTCTATAATGAAAGGTTCCCACTAGTATATGAAAGTGACAACATAGGAGACTCTCTATCATGAAGATCATGGTGCTACTTTGAAGCACAAGTGTGGTAAAAGGATAGTAGCATTGTCCCTTTAATTTTTTTTTTTATTTTTATTTGGCCTTCCCTTTTTCTATTTGGCCTTTCTTTTTTTATTTGGCCTTTTTTTGGGACAATGCTCTATTGAATGATGATCATCACACTTCTATTTATTTACAACTCGATGATACAACTCGATACTAGAACAAAGATGACTCTATATGAATGCCTCCGGCGGTGTACCGGGATATGCAATGAATCAAGAGTGACAAGTATGAAAGAATTATGAATGGTGGCTTTGCCACAAATACTATGTCGACTACATGATCATGCTAAGCAATATGACAATGATGAATGTGTCATGATGAACTAGATGGTGGAAAGTTGCATGGAAATATATCTCGGAATGGCTATGGAAATGCCATAATAGGTAGGTATGGTGGCTGTTTTGAGGAAGGTATATGGTGGGTTTATGGTACCGGCGAAAGTTGCGCGGTACTAGAGAGGCTAGCAATGGTGGAAGGGTGAGAGTGCGTATAATCCATGGACTCAACATTAGTCATAAAGAACTCACATACTTATTGCAAAAATCTATTAGTCATCGAAACAAAGTACTACGCGCATGCTCCTAGGGGGTTTGGTAGGAAAAGACCATCGCTCGTCCCCGACCACCACTCATAAGGAAGACAATCAATAAACACCTCATGCTCCGACTTCATTACATAACGGTTCACCATACATGCATGCTACGGGACTTGCAAACCTAAACACAAGTATTTCTCAATTTCACAATTACCCGACTAGCATGAATCTAATATCACCATCTTCATATCGCAAAACTATTGCAAGGAATCAAACATATCATATTCAGCGATCTACAAGTTTATGTAGGATTTTATGACTAACCATGTGAATGACCAGTTCCTGTCATCTCTCTAAATAGATATAAGTGAAGCACAAGAGTTTAATTCTTTTTACAAAAGATATGCCCCCACTCTAACAAGTATAAGTTAAGAAAAAGAGCATTCTACAAATGGCGGTTGTCTAAGTGAAGAGAAACAGGCAATCCCAACTTCAATTGATATAAGTGAAGCACATGAAGCATTCTATAAAGCCATACTCAAAAGATATAAGTGAAGTATAGAGAGCATTCCATAAATCAACCAAGGACCATCTCATACCAGCATGGTGCATAAAAAAATAAAAACCTAAATGCAAAAGACGCTCCAAGACTTGCACATATCGCATGAACGAAACGAATCCGAAAACATACCGATATTTGTTGAAGAAAGAGGGGATGCCTCCCCAGCATCCCCAAGCTTAGACACTTGAGTCTCCTTGCATATTTACTTGGGGTGCCTCGGGCATCCCCAAGCTTGAGCTCTTGCCTCTCTTCCTTCTTCTCACATCGAGACCTTCTCAATCATCGAACACTTCATCCACACAAAACTTCAACAGAAAACTCGGTAAGATCCGTTAGTATAATAAAGCAAATCACTACTCTAAGTGCTGTTGAAAACCAATTCATATTTTGTTTTTGCATTGTGTCTACTGTAATATAACTTCTTCATGGCTTAATCCACTGATATAAATTCATAATTTCATCAAAACAAGCAAACTATGCATCAAAAACAGAATCTGTCTAAAATAGAACAGTCTGTAGCAATCTGAACATTCACCATACTTATGATACTTTAAAAATTCTACAAAAATTAGGAAAAATAAAAAATTTGTATAGTAAGACAGTACAAAAAGAATCAGAACGATTTGACGTTCCAGATAAAAATGTAAAATCGCGCACTACAGCCAAAGTTTCTGTCCTGCATCGTACAAACCATCAAGCAAATGTAAACATCCTAAAGGCAAACCTTGGCACATTATTTTTATAATACAATGGAATTGTACAAGGGGATAATTATTTTTGTTGAAAATTTTCTGTAATCAAGATTCACAAAGTTGCCGTGGGCATGAACAAAGTTCAAGGAGCTCTCCCACTTCAACAGTACTTGTCTTTCTCACTTTCACTTTCCTTTTTGAAAAGTTTTGGGTTCCCCTCTTTATTTTTGTTGTTTTTAAACTATATGAAAGCACTCAACAGAAATAAATGACTCTTTAAAACTTCCGGGTTGTCTCCCTCGCAGCGCTTTCTTTAAAGCCATTAAGCTAGGCATATAGTGCTCAAGTAGTGAATCCACCCGGATCCCAAGGTATATCAAAGCCAATTTTAATTAACAATGATTTGTAATTTAGTAGTGAGCACAAAGCAACATATATCAAGCAATGACGAAGTCGGACTCTCTTCCTATGCATCGGCATGTCATAAAAGAACAATTCATGCACACCTGGTAAAGGCCAATGCATAGTATAAACAGTTTCTTGCAATTTTATCATGTTGGAAACATAGAGAGGTGGAGATATAGTTCCTTTCTCATAATAATTGCAAGTAGGAGCAGCAAGCACATGCATATTATATCTATCAAAATCATCATGTGTAATAGTAAAACGCAACCCATCAATGTAATCCTTAATAAGGGCAAACTTCTCCGATATAGTGTAGTCGGGAGAATTCAAAAAGATAATAGGACTTTCATGTGTGGGTGCAATAGCAACAATTTCATGTTTAACATAAGGAACTATAGCAAGTTCATCTCCATAAGCATAATCATATTGGCATCTTGGCCACAAGCATAGCAAGCATCATCAAAAAGGGATATTTCAAGAGAATCGATGGGATCATAACAGTCATCATAGCAATCATCCTTTGGTAAGCACGAAGGGGAATTAAACAATGTATGAGTTGAAGAGTTACTCTCATTAGAAGGTGGGCACGGGTGATCAATCCGCTCTTCCTCCTTTTGTTCCTCGCTCTCCTCCTCATCTTTTTCATCCAATGAGCTCATAGTGTCATCAACTTCTTCTTCCATAGACTCCTGCAAAATATTAGTCTCTTCTTGGACAGCGGAGTATTCCTCAATATATTGTTTAACATAGGTATTAGAAGCATAATTATCATAGAAATATTTAAGTATAGCAAAAAATTTAGATTTGTGAAAAGTAGCATCATACTTTTCAATCAAAGAAGCAATTTCATAAGCACCCTCAAAAGCAACAAATTCTTTAATTTGTTGAACATCATAGTAACTATAAACACCTTTAGCATAAGAAGATAAGATTCCATTATTAATAAACTCACATTGCTAGGGAATGTGTTTCTTAGGGTTTTCAGAACAACAAGTAAAATCATATAATTCACATAAATTCCAAGCATAGCATTGCAAACGTTGAATTTGACTCCATAATAATTTCCCTTTCTCAGATATACGGTGTCGCACATAACAAGCATGCTCATCTAAAGATTTGCCCTCAACTAAGCTAGTTGGGGTTTCGGCACGAGCACAAAGGGATCGAAGATGAGCCAAGTAAAAAGCTTCAGCAGTGTGATAGATTTTGAGTGGTTCTTCAACCATTGGTTCAGTAGGTACAACTAATTTTTTTGGTATTTTGCGTTTCCTACCCATGACTAAAGATACAAAACAACTAAGAACATCAAATAAAAATTACTTAGTGATAAAGCAAACAAGCACACACGAGAATATTCACCCCACGCTGTTGCTCCCCAGCAACGGCGCCAGAAAAAGGTCTTGATAACCCACAAGTATAGGGGATCGCAACAGTTTTCGATAAGTAAGAGTGTCGAACCCAACGAGGAGCTAAAGGTAGAACAAATATTCCCTCAAGTTCTATCGACCACCGATACAACTCTACGCACGCTTGACGTTCGCTTTACCTAGAACAAGTATGAAACTAGAAGTACTTTGTAGGTGTTATTGGATAAGTTTGCAAGATAATAAAGAGTACGTAAATAAAAAGTAGGGGCTGTTTAGGTTAAGAAACAATAAAGTAAATATAAAGAGTGTGGAAAAGTGGTGGTAGGAGTTGCAAAATTTTCCCTTAAGCAATTGACTACTTTACTAGACCGATAGCAAGTATTATGTGGGAGAGGCCACTACTAGCATGTCGTCCCTTACTTGGAATTCTATGCACTTATGATTGGAACTATTAGCAAGCATCCGCAACTACTAATGTTCATTAAGGTAAAACCCAACCATAGCATTAAGATATATTGGTCCCCCTTCAATCCCGTATGCATCAATTTCTATGCTAGGTTGAAGCTTCTGTCACTCTTGTCCTCCAATACATAGTCCTATCAACATACAACTAACCCTAGGGTGTGATCCATGCGTGCAATCATATGATGGGCACCAAAGGACAGCAACATAACCACAAGCAAATTAAATCAATCATAGCAATTCATCAACCACCGATAGGACAACGAAAATCTACTCAGACATCATAGGATGGCAACACATCATTGGATTATATTATGAAGCATAAAGCACCATGTTAAAGTAGAGGGTACAGCGGGTTGCAGGAGAGTGGACCGCTGTAGATAGAGGGGGGAAGGTGATGGAGATATTGGTGAAGATGGCGGAGGTGTTGGTGAAGATCGCGGTGATGATGATGGCCCCCGGTGGCACTCTGGTGCCACCGAAAGCGAGGGGGAGAGAGCCCCCCTCCTTCTTCTTCTTCCTTGACCTCCTCCCTAGATGGGAGAAGGGTTTCCCCTCTGGTCCATGGCCTCCATGGCACGGGAGGGGCGAGAGCCCCTCCGAGATTGGATCTGTCTCTCTGTCTCTCTCTGTTTCTGCGTTCTGTTCTGGCTCTATTTCACCGTTTCGTATATATATGGAGATCCGTAACTCCGATTGGCCTGAAACCTTCGCCGTGATTTTTTTCCGAATATTAGCTTTCTTGCGGCAAAAGAAGAGCGTCAACCGCCTTACGGTGGGCTCACGAGGGTAGGGGGCGCGCCCTAGGGGGGCGCCCCCTGCCTCGTGACCACCTCGGGCACTAGTTCGCGTTGATTTTCCTTCCAAATTTTCCATATTTTCCAAAAATAAGCTCCGTCCGTTTTTATCCTGTTTGGACTCCGTTTGATATGGATATTCTGCGAAACCAAAAACATGCAACAGACAGGAACTGGCACTGGGCACTGGATCAATATGTTAGTCCCAAAAATAATATAAAAAGTTGCCAAAAAGTATATGAAAGTTGAATAATATTGGAATGGAACAATCAAAAATTATAGATACGACGCAGACGTATCATGTCTCCGAAGGTACTTGTTGAGTTGGCGTATTTCGAGATTAGGATTTGTCACTTCGATTGTCGGAGAGGTATCTCTGGGCCCTCTCGGTAATGCACATCACTATAAGCCTTGCAAGCATTGTAACTATTGAGTTAGTTGCGGGATGATGCATTACGAAACGAGTAAAGAGACTTGTCGGTAACGAGATTGAACTAGGTATTGAGATACCGACGATCGAATCTCAGGCAAGTAACATACCGATGATAAAGGGAACAACGTATGCTGTTATGCGGTTTGACCGATAAAGATCTTCATAGAATATGTGGGAGCCAATATGAACATCCAGGTTCCGCTATTGGTTATTGACCGGAGACGTGTCTCGGTCATGTCTACATAGTTCTCAAACCCATAGGGTCCGCACGCTTAAAGTTCGGTGACGATCGGTATTATAAGTTTTTGTGTTTTGATGTACCGAAGGTAGTTCGGAGTCCCGGATATGATCACGGACATGACGAGGAGTCTCGAAATGGTCGAGACATAAAGATCGATATATTGGACGACTATATCCAGACACCGGAAGTGTTCCGAGTGATTTCAGAGAAAACAGGAGTGCCGGAGGGTTACCGGACCCCCCCCCCCCGGGAGAAATAATGGGCCTTATGGGCCTTAGTGGAGAGAGAGAGAGAGGGCTGGCCTAGGGCAGGCCGCGCGCCCCTCCCCCTCTGGTCCGAATTGGACTAGGAGAGGGGGGGCGGCACCCCCCTTTCCTTCTCCCTCTCCCCCTTCCTTTCCCCCTCCTAGTAGGAGTAGGAAAGAGGGGAGTCCTACTCCTACTAGGAGGAGGACTCCTCCTCCTGGCGCGCCATAGAGGGCCGGCCGGCCTCCCCCCTTGCTCCTTTATATACGGGGGCAGGGGGCACCTCTAGACACACAAGTTGATTAGTTGATCTATTCCAGCCGTGTTCGTTGCCCCCCTGCACCATATTCCACCTCGGTTGTATTGTAGCGGTGCTTAGGCGAAGCCCTGCGTCGGTAGCAACATCATCACCGTCATCACGCCGTCGTGCTGACGAAACTCTCCTGTGAAGCTTTGCTGGATCGGAGCTCGCGGGACGTCATCGAGTTGAATGTGTGCAGAACTCGGAGGTGCCGTGCGTTCGATACTTGGATCAGTCGGATTGTGAAGACGTACGACTACATCAACCGCGTTGTGCTAACGCTTCTGCATCCGGTCTATGAGGGTACGTGGACACACTCTCCCCTCTCGTTGCTATGCATCACCATGATCTTGTGTGTGCGTAGGAAAATTTTGAAATTACTACGTTCCCCAACAATAACAAGTGGCAAGAGCTTAAGCTTGGGGATGCCAAGGCACCCCAAGGAAATATTCAAGGAATCCCAAGCAACCAAGCTTGGGGATGCCCCGGAAGGCATCCCCTCTTTCTTCTAACAATCATCGATAATTTCACTTGGAGCTATGTTTTTATTCGTCACATGATATGCGTAAATCTTGGAGCGTCTTTTGCATTTAGTTTTCACTTTTCTTTGATGCACTGTGCTGGTACGAGATAGTCCTTGGTTGATTTATAGAATGATCATTGCACTTCACTTATATCTTTTGAGTATGGCTTTATAAAATGCTTCATGTGCTTCACTTATATCATTTGAAGTTTGGATTGCCTGTTTCTCTTCACATAGAAAACCACCATTTGTAGAATGCTCTTTGCTTCACTTATATTTGTTAGAGCATGGAATATATTTTGTAGAAAGAATTAAACTCTCTTGCTTCACGTATATCTATTTAGAGAGATGACATGAATTGGTCATTCACATGGTTAGTCATAAAATCCTACATAAAACTTGTAGATCACTGAATATGATATGTTTGATTCCTTGCAATAGTTTTGCGATATAAAGATGGTGATACTAGAGTCATGCTAGTGGGTAGTTATGGATTGTAGAAATACTTGTGTTGAGGTTTGTGATTCCCGTAGCATGCAAGTATGGTGAACCGTTATGTAACGAATTTGGAGCATGAGGTATTTATTGATTGTCTTCCTTATGAGTGGCGGTCGGGGACGAGCGATGGTCTTTTCCTACCAATCTATTCCCCTAGGAGCATGCATGTAGTACTTTGTTTTGATGACTAATAGATTTTTGCAATAAGTATGTGAGTTCTTTATGACTAATGTTGAGTCCATGGATTATACGCACTCTCACCCTTCCATCATTGCTAGCCTCTTCGGTACCGTGCATTGCCCTTTCTCACCTTGAGAGTCGGTGCAAACTTCGCCGGTGCATCCAAACCCCGTGATATGATACACTCTATCACACATAAGACTCCTTATATCTTCCTCAAAACAGCCACCATACCTACCTATCATGGCATTTCCATAGCCATTCCGAGATATATTGCCATGCAACTTCCACCATCATCATATACATGACTTTAGCATTTATTGTCATATTGTTTTGCATGATCGTAAGATAGCTAGCATGATGTTTTCATGGCTTGTCTGTTTTTGATGTCATTGCTACGCTAGATCATTGCACATCCCGGTACACCACCGGAGGCATTCATATAGAGTCATGTCTTTGTTCTAGTATCGAGTTGTAATATTGAGTTGTAAGTAAATAAAAGTGTGATGATCATCATTATTAGAGCATTGCCCCATGAAAAAAAGAAAAAATAGAGAGGCCAAAGAAGTCTAAATAAAAAAGGGGGCCAAAGAAGCCCGCAAAAAAAGAGACGGGGCAATGTTACTATCCTTTAGCACACTTGTGCTTCAAAGTAGCACCATGTTCTTCATATAGAGAGTCTCTTGAGTTATCACTTTCATATACTAGTGGGAATTTTCATTATAGAACTTGGCTTGTATATTCAAATGATGGGCTTCCTCAAATGCCTTAGGTCTTCATGAGCAAGCAAGTTGGATGCACACCCACTTAGTTTCAGTTTGAGCTTTCATACACTTATAGCTCCAGTGCATCTGTTGCATGGCAATCCCTACTCCTCACATTGACATCAACTGATGGTCATCTCCATAGCCCGTTGATTAGCCACATTGATGTGAGACTTTCTCCTTTTGTATTCTCCACACAACCTCCACCATCATATTCTATTCCACCTATAGTGCTATGTCCATGGCTCATGCTCATGTATTGTCTGAAAGTTGAAAAGGTTTGAGAACGACAAAAGTATGAAACAATTGCTTGGCTTGTCATCGGGGTTGTGCATGATTTGAATATTTTGTGTGGTGAAGATGGAGCATAGCCAGACCATATGATTTTGTAGGGATAACTTTCTTTGGCCATGTTATTTCGAAAAGACACGATTGCTTTATTAGTATGCTTGAAGTATTATTGTCTTAATGTCAAATGATAGACTATTGCTTTGAATCTCTCGTGTATTAATATTCATTCCATTATTAGATTATGTGATCAAGATTATGCTAGGTAGCATTCCACATCAAATATTAACTTTTTTATCATTTACCTACTCGAGGACGAGCAGGAATTAAGCTTGGGGATGCTGATACGTCTCTGTCATATCTATAATTTTTTATTGTTCCATGCCAATATTCTACAACTTTCATATACTTTTGGCACCTTTTAAACTATTTTTGGGACTAACATATTGATCCATGCCCAGTGCCAGTTCCTGTTTGTTGCATGTTTTTTGTTTCACAGAAAATCCATATCAAACGGAGTCCAAACAGGATAAAAACTGACGGGGATTTTTTTGGAATATATGTGATTTTGGGAAGAAGAATCAATGCGAGATGATGCCCGAGGGGGGCACGAGGCAGGGGCGCGCCCTGGGCTCTCATGGCCACCCCGTAAGGTGGTTGATGTCCTTCTTTCGCTGCAAGAAAGCTAATATCGGAATAAAATCATGTCCAAATTTCAGCCCAATCGGAGTTACGGATCTCCGGGAATATAAGAAACGTGAAAGGGCATAATCTGGAACGCAGAAACAGAGAGAGACAGAGAGACAGATCCAATCTCGGAGGGGCTCTCACCCCTCCCATGCCATGGAGGCCATGGACCAGAGGGGAAACCCTTCTCCCATCCAGGGATAAGGTCAAGGAAGAAGAAGAAGGGGGGCTCTCTCCCCCTCTCTCCCGGTGGCGCCGAAACGCCGCCGGGGGCATCATCATCACCGCAATCTACACCAACAACTTCACCACCCTCATCACCAACTCTTCCCCCCTCTATGTAGCGGTGTAACCCCTATTTTACCCGCTGTAATCTCTACTAAACATGGTGCTCAACGCTATATATTGTTTCCCAATGATGTATGGCTATCCTATGATGTTTGAGTAGATCCGTTTTGTCCTATGGGTTAATTGATGACCGTGATTGGTTTGAGTTGCATCTTTTATTATTGGTGCTATCCTATGGTGCTCTCCGTGTTGCGCAAGTGTGAGGGATCCCCTCTGTAGGGTTTGCAATATGTTCATGATTTGCTTATGGTGGGTGGCGTGAGTGATAGGAACACAGACCCAAGTAACTAGGTTGTTTGCGTATGGGAATAAAGAGGACTTGATGCTTTATAATGCTATGGTTGGGTTTTACCTTAATGAAATTTAGTAGTTGCGGATGCTTGCTAGAGTTCCAATCATAAGTGCATATGATCTAAGAAGAGAAAGTGTGTTAGCTTATGCCTCTTCCTCAAATAAAATTGCAATAATGATTACCGGTCTAGTTATCGATTGCCTAGGGACAAATAACTTTCTTGTGTGACAACAAGCTCTCTACTAAAACTAACTTAGTTGTGTCTTCATCTAAACAGCCCCTACTTTTTATTTACGCTCTCTTTATTATCTTGCAAACCTATCCAACAACACCTACAAAGTACTTCTAGTTTCATACTTGTTCTAGGTAAAGCAAACGTTAAGCGTGCGTAGAGTTGTATCGGTGGTCGATAGAACTTGAGGGAATATTTGTTCTACCTTTAGCTCCTCGTTGGGTTCGACACTCTTACTTATCGAAAGAGGCTACAATTGATCCCCTATACTTGTGGGTTATCAAGCGCACCCCTACCTGGCGTGCCAAATGTCGGATTACGGGTTCCGGCAAAGCCTTGAGAGGTTCGAACACTGGGGTGCGCACGAAGAACACTCTGTCCCCAACTCGCTCGCTCAACGATCCCACGGCCTAGCTCGACGAACCCGAAGAACAGATAGACACAAGGGTTTATACTGGTTCGGGCCACCTTGCGGTGTAATACCCTACTCCAGTTTGTGGGTGGATTGCCTCGAGGAGCCGAGGATGAACTAGTATAGTGGAAGAACAGCCTCAGGAGGTGAGGTGTTCTTGAGCTCAATGAGCTGGTGAGTGTGAGGATGATCTGAATGATTCGTCCCCTCTCTCAGGAATGATCTCCCTTTGCTACGGTGGTGGCTAGGTCCTATTTATAGTGGCCTTGGTCCTCTTCCCAAATGTTTAGGCGGGAAGGGATCCCACAATGGCCAAATTCGAAGGGGGACAACTAGTACAAGCTATCCTCACAAAAGTAGACTTCGTCTGCCAAAGGCTCTGATGATGATGTTGTTGTGGGATCCGCGATGATCTCCGTCCTACTGTCCTACTGGTCTTGGTCTTGTTGCACCGATATGGAAACCTTTGCCTGATGCCTCGGGACCCCGCGCCTTCGCTTGCCTCCCTAGCACCAAAGAGGAAACTGGTACACCGCACCCGATGGCGCCCACCTGGCCTTGGTCGTCATGGATCACGTCATGCGAACCTCGCGAGGTGCCCCTTGCATAGATATCTCCGCTCCTCGGGAGCCGGCCTACTGAGGCTGCCCTAGGGAGGTCTTGGTGTCATCCGCCTCGCAAGGCTTGGCCCCTCGCGAGGGTCTTGAGTTGCTGCTGCTGAAGCTGGGCCGTACCGGGCCGTTGATGGAGCCATGCTCGCGGGCCACAGGCAGGCAAGTCAGGGTACCCCCGTTCCCAGGACGCCGACATCTACAATAGAGAATGATAAAGTTTTTGCATTCATTTATACTAAGTTATCTCACGAGTTCTTATTGAGTTTTGTGTGGATGAAGTTTTTAAGATTTAGGGAAACCGTGATATAAAAGGAATTAAGGAAACACAAAAGCTCAAGCTTGGGGATGCCCAAGGCATCCCAAGTTAATATTTCAAGAAGTCTCAAGCATCTAATCTTGGGGATGCCCCGGTAGGCATCCCACCTTTCTTCTTTAACAATTATCGGTTAGTATCGGTGAATCCTAAGTTTTTGCTTCTTCACATGATGTGTGCTATTGTTGAAATGTAATTTTGTTTTGTTTTGCTTGTTTTTTAATAAAATACTTAAATCAGAACGTTTTTAAGTAAAATAGAGTCCTCAAATAATTGCCAGGGAGGCTAAGTAAGCGGCTTTCACATCCCGTCAACGAAGCTCTTTTCTATGTCATTTACTCTTGTGCTTCACTTATATCCTATGAGTAAATTGTTAAATAAATTGAATGTCATGAAGTTGAAATCATATCATGCCTAGTGGTAGCTTCACATTGGGTTTAGAAAGTGAAATATTTTGAAGCTTGACAATCACAATATTGGTCATACAAGCAATTCATGAATAATTAGTATAACGAAGAGAACTTTAACATATAAATACACTATCATGGAAATCTTTTGTGATTGTGAGCCCCTCAAAATATTATATGCCAAAATTGTTGACGTTGGACAAGGACGATAATGTAATGGTTTATGTTTGTTCATATTCACATAGAAGTTATATTGTCATAGATCCTTCAACATGTGGTGCTTTCCCCCCATCTTTGTTAGCCAAAAATTCCGCACCAAGTAGAGATACTACTTGTGCATCCAAAAACCCTTAAACCCAAATTTTATTTTCAAGAGTCCACCATACCTACCTAAGGATTGAGCAAGATCCTTCAAGTAAGTTGTCATCAGTGCAATAAGGCAATAAAAATTGCTTCTAAAAGTGTGATATCATTTAGTGTAAGAGAAAATTGAGCGTTGTATGAACTTGTGATGGAAGAATAAAAGCGATAGACTGCATAATAAAGGTTGCTATCAGAAGGGGCAATATAGCGTGATGTTCTTTTGCACTAAGGGGTTGAGCATACAAACAAATAAGCGCATGGCAACCTCTGCTTCCCTCTGCGAAGGGCCTATCTTTTACTTTTATGTATTTACTTTTATGCAAAGAGTCAAAGTTCTTCTCTCTATTCCTTTTTATTTTTCTCTTTTGGCAAGCATCATGTGGTGAGAAAAGATCTAGGCACATATGTCCAGTTGAATATGGGTAGCATGAGTTATTATTGTTGACATCACCCTTGAGGTGAATACGTTGGGAGGCAAAACAATAAGCCCCTATCTTTCTATGTGTCTGGTTAAAATGTTTTGCTCGTGTGTATGAGGTGAGTGTTAGCAATCATAGAAGACTATATGATGGTTGAGTATGTGGAGCTCTTACTTAAACTCTGTTGAATAAGTTGAATTGCAATTGCTTGGTGACTGAGAACATAGGTTGTTGAGTTTCAAGAGAATTCATTGTTTGAACCTTAACATGTGAATTGGTTGCTACCAAGGTTGTCAGAATCACGATTTTGAATCGGATCGGAGCTCCGATGGTAAGATCGCAAATCGTAGAATCTTCACTATCAGGATCGTATAAACGTAGATTCTATGAACTAAAATCGTAGAAACATAGGGGTTAGTTTGGATCGTAAAGTCGTAGAATCGTATAACAGAATCGCGATTCTGACAACCTTGGTTGCTACTATAACATGAGAAAATTTTGTGATAAAGAATTGATGTTATGATGCTAGGAAAAGTGATTGAAATTATCATTGATCAAATTTATGCCCTTTGCTGGCATTCACACTCCATAAATTATTTCTTTTATCATTTACCTACTCGAGGACGAGTAGGAATTAAGCTTGGGGATGCCCACCACGATGATGAGGGAGTAGTCCACCCTCGGGGCTAAGGGTTTGTACTAGTAGCTATTTGTTTAATCTCTCTCTCTTCTCTCTCGTGTTCTTGAGATGTCAAGATCTTGATGTATCGCGGGCTTTGTTAATATAGTCGGATCATATGTTGTTTTCCCCTCTCTATCTTGTTGTGATGAATTGAATTTTTCCCTTAGAGATTTCGTTCTTGAATACTTTTATGGATTTGAGAACACTTGATATATGTCTTGCAATTGAACATTCGTGGTGACAATGGGGTATCATATTGATCCACTTGATATATGTTTTGGCACTCAACTCGCGGATTCCTGAGGTGACATTGGGGTAATCTATGCATAGGGGTTGATGCGCGTTCTTGTCTTTGTTTCTCCGGTAGAAATCTTGGGGCACTCTTTTAAGTTCTTTGTGTTGGATTAATATTATGAATTTGAATTTGCTTTGGTGTTATTTTAATACGAACTCTTGGTTAGATCGATCGGAAAGAATACCTTCGTGTTATTTTAGTACGAACTCTAGGATAGATTGATCGGAAAGAATAGCTTTGAGGTGGTTTTGTACCCTACAAACAATTCCGTCGTATGTTCTCCACTAAATAGGAACTTTGGAGTGATTCTTCATTGCACATTGAGGGATGGTTATATGATCCAATTATATTAACATTGTTGAGAGATTGCACTAGCGAAAGTACGGATCCTAAGCCTCATTTTCAAGCATTGCAATACCATTTGTGCTCACTTTTGTTACTTGCTACCTTGCTGTTTTTATTTATTCGGATTATAAAAATATATTCTACCATCAATATTACACTTTTATCATCATCTCTTCGCCGAACTAGTGCACCTGTACAATTTGCCATTGTATTAGGTGTGTTGGGGACACAAGATATTTCTTGTATTTGGTTGCAGGGTCGTTTGAGAGATACCATCTTCATCCTACACCTCTCATGGATTGATAAACCTTAGGTCATCCACTTGAGGGATGTCCTACAAAACTCTGCGCTTGGAGGCCCAACACGTGTCTACAAAAATAAAGTTGCGTAGTAGACATCAACCCACATATCAAATTATCAAAGTAGCGAACACAAATCAAACCAAAATAGTGAAAGTGACTAGATGAAATTCCCGTGTACCCTCAAGAATGCTTTGCTTATTATAAGAGACCGTTTTGGCCTGTCCTTTGCCTCAAAAGGATTGGGCTACCTTGCTGCACTTTTTGCTACTGTTATCATTACTTGCTCATTACAAATTATCTTGCTACTAAACTACTCTACCACTTACAATTTCAGCACTTGCAGACATTACCTTGATGAAAACCACTTGTCATTTCCTTCTGCTCCTCGTTGGGTTCGACACTCTTACTTATCGAAAAGAGCTACAATTGATCTCCTATACTTGTGGGTCATCAAGGTGTTGTTTACATAGTGTTGCTTGGTTCTCCTACTGGATTGGTAACCTTGGTTACATAACTGAGGGAAATACTTATCTTTACTGTACTGCATCATCCTCTCTTCTTCTAGGAAATCCCAACACAACTCACAAGTAGCAGGAAGAATTTCTGACGCTGTTGCCGGGGAGATATCATCAACATCTATCAAGTACTTGCGCATAAACTTTCATCTCCTTGCATTTACATTATTTTCCATTTGCCTCTCATTTTCATCCCCCCACTTCTAAAAGGTCTTTACCAAAATACAAAAATATTTTTCATTTGCCTTTTTCTTGTTTGCTTCTTTGCTTGCTTGTTATCTTGTTTGCGTAGTGACGATGTCTTAAGAAAATACAAAATTATGTGATTTTTCCAATACTAATAATAATGATTTTATTAGTACTCTCACTGCTCCTCCCACTGCTAGTGCGGAATCTTATGAGACGCTTTGTTGAATCTTGTTATGAAAGAACAATTTTCTAGTAGTCCTAACAAGGATGTCGTGTCCCATCTAAACACTTCCGTAGAATTGTGTGATATGCAAAAGAAAAAGGATGTGGACAATGATATTTTGAAATTAAAATTATTCTCGTTCTCTTTGCGGGATCGTGCAAAAATTTAGTTTTCATCTTTGCCACGAAAATAGCATTGATTCCTGGGACAAGTGCAAAGATGCTTTTATTACTAAGTATTTCCCTCCCGCAAAAAATATTTCCCTTAGAAATCAATTATTAATTTCAAGCAACTTGAGCATGAACATGTTGCACAATCTTGGGAAAGGATGAAACTAAAAATAAGAAATTGCCCTACTCATGGTTTAAATTTGTGGATGATCATACAAAAAAATTATGCGGGGTTGAATATTGTTACTAGAAATCTTTTAGATTCCGCCGCTGGTGGTACTTTTATGGAGATTACATTGGGTGAAGCTACTAGATTGCTTGATAATATTATGGCAAATTATTCACAATGGCATACTGAAAGAGCTCCTACTAGTAAAAAAGTGAATTCTATTTAAGAAATAAATACTTTGAGTGATAAAGTTGATGCAGTTATGAAATTGGTTGCCAGTAAAATGCTCCTATTGATCCTAACGATGTGCCTTTGTCCACTTTTATTGAGCAAAATAATGATCCCGTAGATGTGAATTTTGTCTCGTGAACCAATTTTAATAGTAATGCTTATAGAGGTAATTTTAATCCTAGGCCGTTTCCTGGAAAATCCTCTAATAATTATGGAAATTCCTATGGTAATTCTTATAATAATAGGATTCCCTCTGATCTTGAAAGTAATATTAAAGAATTCATCAATGCTCAAAAAAAATTTAGCACTACGATAGAAGAAAATTTGAGTAAACTTGATGATATGTCCAGGAGCATCGATAGAATTATTCATGATGTGGAAAATCTTAAGACTAAATTTTTGCCACCCAAGGTTGATATTAATGAATCAAATAAAGTTTTAAATGTCTCTATGGCTGAGAGTAAGAAAAGAAATGTTATATTTAGAGCTAAACGAGAATTTTTTGAAAAAGCGATTCCTCCTGATTTTTTCATAGTAATGATGAAGAGGTTAAAATGATTGGCGTGTCTTCTATTGATTCCTTGTTTTGTAATGTTAAACTTGATGATAAGGGTACTAAAGAAGAGTCAAATTTAGTTAGAAAGCGTCCCCATAATTCGTAGGGTGAAAACCTTGATGATTTTTTTTGCTAAAAGTGGGTTTGAAGAGGTAAAATCTTTAACTAGTGATGTGCCCACTCTCTTGGATTACAAATATTTTAGTTATGATAGTTTATCTTTGGTTGAGTCTATTTCTTTGTTACAATCCATGCTAAATTCACCCAATGCCTATGAACAAAATAAGGCTTTTAGTAAACATATTGTAGAAGCAATGATGAAAGCCTTAGAAGAAAAGTTAGAGCTAGAGATTTCAATTCCTAGAAAATTATATGATGAATGAGAACCCACCATTAAATTCAAGATTAAAAATTATGAGTGCAATGTTTTATGTGATTTGGGTGCTAGTGTTTCCATAATTCCGAAATCTCTATGTGATGTGTTAGGTTTTACCAGTATGGATGAATGTTCTCTTAATTTGCACTTGGAAGACTCTACTATTAAAAAGCTTTTGGGTAGAATTAATGATGTTCTTATTCTTACAAATAGGAACTATGTGCCCATTGATTTTATTGTGCTTGATATTGATTGCAATCTGTCTTGTCCTATCATAGTTGGTAGACCATTTTTTACGAACTATAGGTGTCGTTATTGACATGAAAGAAGGAATGATAAATTTTAGTTTCTGTTAAAGAAGGGTATGGAACACTTCCCTAGAACTATAATTAAGCCACCATATGAGTCAATCACGAGGGCCACCTATGGAACTAAAACCAAAGATGACAACACTTGAAACTATACATTATGCCTAGTTAGGTGCGTAAAACAACAACGCTAGTTGGGAGGCAACCCAATAGTTACTTTTTAATTTTTGTTTTCCTTTCTGTTTTTCAATAAATATACAATTATGCTACTGTTATGATTGTGTTTTAGTGTTTTAGTTAGTGTTTGTGCCAAGCAAAACCTTTGGGATGATTTGGATGATAGTTGATTTGATTCTGTGCATTAACATAAACTTTTGCGTCTAGTAGCAGAATTGTTAACATTTGATGGAGCATTATAAAATTCTGAATTTTTTACACACGATTTATATACAAATTTCCCATGTTGTCCTATTGAATTTTCGGAGTTACAGAAGTATGGTCAATGTTCAGATTACTACATATTGTTTTTGTTTTTGACAGATTCTGTTTTCGTTGCATTGTGTGCTTATTTTGATGAATATATGGATTGTATCTGGGGGGGGTATAATCCATGGTAAAGTTAAAATACAGTAGGTATACTGCAATAACAAAATATGAATGTATTTGCAACAATACTTAAAGTAGTGATTTGCTTTATTATACTAACGGATCTCACGAGGTTTTGTTGAGTTTTGTGTGATTGAAGTTTTCAAGTTTTGGGTGAGATCATGATGGATGCAGGAATAAGGAGTGGCAAGAGCCTATGCTTGGGGATGCCCGAGGCACCCCAAGGTAATATTCGAGGACTCCCAAGCAACTAAGCTTGGGGATGCCCTGGAAGGCATCCCCTCTTTGTTCTAACGACCATCATCAATTTTACTTGGAATTGTATTCTTATTCGTCACATATCATGAGTTTTGCTTGGAGCGTCTTGTATTATATGAGTCTTTGCTTTGTTTGCTTTTTAGTTTGTCACAATCATCCTTGCTGAACACACTTGTTTGAGAGAGCCACACACATATCATGATTTGCAAGAATACTCTATGTGCTTCACTTAAATCTTTTGAGCTAGGTAGTTGCTCTAGTACTTCACTCATATCTTTTTGAGCACAATGGTGGTTATATTTTAAAGAAATAAACTCTCTTGCTTCACTTATATTATTTTGAGAGTTAGCAAATTTTAAAGAAATAAACTCTCTTGCTTCAGTTATATTATTTTGAGAGTTGATACATGAATTTTTTAAAGAAATTTGCTCTCACGCTTCACTTAGATCTTTTTGAGAGTTGATAATAGCAATGGTAATTTGCATAAGATATAAATTTGGTCCCAAAGTGATAGATATTCAAGAGGGATATAATAAAAACTTTCATGAAGATCATTGGATATTATAAACTTGATTCCTTGCAATAGTTTTGCGATATGGAGATAGTGATATGTGAGTCATGTTGGTGAGTAATTATGCTTTAGTAAGAATACTGGTGTTAAGGTTTGTGATTCTCTATGCATGCATGTAAAGTCAATAGTTATGCAATGAAGTTATATCCTACTTATGGTGCATTATTCAGTGTTAGTTATGTTTAATGCATGTTTATGACAATTTTCATTTTTTGGTTGGTCGCTTCACAATCTATTTGCTAGCTTTCACTTGTACTAAGCGGGAATGTTGCATGTGCATCTAACTCCTTAAACCAAAGTTATGCCAAATGAGTCCACCATACCTAATTTCAAGTAAATTTGCATGTGCCAACTCTATTTTTCAAAATGAATTTCCGTTTTGTGTGCCCGTACCGCTCATGAAGCGGCAGTGGGTGGCCAATATTTTCCATGCTAGGTATTTTATTCTCATGATGAGTGTTTATTCACTTGTCATTGCATGAGAGAGTGACAGGTAATAGAGATGCCAGTCCCGAAATGAAAAAAATACTATGATAATAAATTCCTTGAAAAGTGTTGGTATGGAAGGCACCCGTGGATACGGCTAGCCATGGATCATGAAAGAATGGTGGAAAGGAAATCAACTTTACTTTTTGTTTGGGAACCGCCTATAATTTGTCTAGCATGTAAGATATTGGGAATTCTCGGTCGTTTTCGTTGACAGGAAAAGTATGCCTCTCAAAATAATTTTATCTCTCAATTTAAGCTATGAGCTTTGGCACCTCTACAAATTCCTGTTTCCCTCTGCGAAGGGCCTATCTATTTACTTTTATGCAATTTTTATTTTAATTTTAAGTCTCCATCTTCTCTTATAAAGCACCAACTAGGGAACACTATTGTCATACTTCTGCATTGGATGTAGCTAATATTTGAGTGTGTCTGATGAATGGATCAATGATTGAGCATAATGGGGCTAGGGATAATTTTCTTTAGCATTGATATTTTGAAAGACATGGTTGCTTTTTGATATACTTGAGTATTGATGTCTTCATGTCAGATTATAGACTATTGCTTTGAATCATTCAAGTCCAAATGTCCATGCTACAAAGAAAAGAATATATGATGAATATATTAGATAGCATTCCACATCAAAATTATTTTTTTATCATTTACCTACTCGAGGACGAGCAGAAATTAAGCATGGGGATGCTTGATACGTCTCCAACTTATCTGTAAATTTTTATTGTTTCATGCTATTATTTTATCCATCTTGAATGTTTATATACATTTACAAGCAACTTTATATCAGTTTTTGGGACTAACCTATTAACTTAGTGTCCAGTGCCAGTTGTTGTTTTTTGCTTGTTTTTGACTTTGTAGAATACCAGTGCCAAACGAAGTCCAAATGCCACAAAACTTTTCGGAGATTTTTTTTCTGGCAATAAGAGACCCTGGAAGTTGTGTGAGGGAACGAGAAGACGAAGGAGTGGCCCACTAGGCACCAGGGCGCGCAAGGGGCCTCTAGCGTGCCCTGGTACCTAGTGGGGCCCACAAGCCTTCGTTTGACCTAACTCCGCCTCTATAAATACTCTAAAACCAGAAAACCTACCGGGGAGTCTACAAAATACTTTTTCCGCCGCCGCAAGTTCCAGAACCATGAGATCCCATCTAGAGGCCTTTTTCGGCACTTTGCTGGAGGGGGAAACAATCACGGAGGAGTTCTTCATCATCCTTGCTGCCCCTTTGATGATGCATGAGTAGTTTACCACGGACCTATGGGTCCATAGTTAGCAGCTAGATGTCTTCTTCTCTATTTTTGATCTTCAATAAAATGTTCTCCTCGGTGTTCTGGGAGATCTATTTGATGTAATAACTTTTTGCGGTGTGTTTGTTCGGATTAGATGAATGTGAGTTTATGATCAGATCTATCCATGAATATTATTTGAGTTTTCTCTGAACTCTTTTATGCATAATTGTTATAGCCTCGTATTTGTTCTTCGATTTTTTGGTTTGGTTTGGCCAATTAGATTGGTTTATCTTGCCATGGAAAGATGTGCTTTGTGATGGGCTCGATCTTGCGATGCTCAATCCCAGTGACAAAAAGGGACATGACACGCATGTATCATTGCTGTTAAGGGTAACAAGATAGGGTTTATTCATAAGTGAGTTTATCTTGTCTACATCATACCATCTTGCTTAAAGCATTAATCCGTTTTTCAATAAACTCAATACAATAGATTCATGCTCGATAGCGGTTGATTTGCGGAGTAATAGTAGTAGATGCAAAATCGTTTCGGTCTATTAATCTTGGACGTGATGCCTATATACATGATCATTGCCTTGTATATCGTCATAATTGTTTGCTTTTCTGTCAATTGCCTAATAGTAATTTGTCTACCCACCGTACACTCTATTTTATGAGAGAAACCTCTAGTGAAAACTATGGGCCCCATGTCTATTTTCTATCATATATTAAAACCAAAAAACCTTATTGCAATTTTCTTTTATTTATTTTCTTTTGTATTTTTTTCAATCTATCTATCAAAACCTATACAATTTAATCTTGCTCATAACCGTTGAGGGATTGACAACCTCTTTACGGGTTGGGTTACAAGTATTTGTTGTTTGTGTGCAACTGCTGTTTACATAGTGTTGCTTGGTTCTCGTACTGGATTGGTAACCTTGTTTCATAACCGAGGGAAATACTTATCTCTATTATACTGCATCATTCTCTCTCCTTCAAGAAAATCCCAACATAGCTCACAAGTAGCAGGATGCTAATATTCCAGCAGTTTTGTGTGCTAACTATGCTACTAATCTTAGTAGTTCGGAGTGTCGGATAGAGGAAAGCCCAGGTTTCGTTGTTAGTAACCTTATGGCACATTGTAATCGGATTTCCGTTAAGCAATAAAAGCTCCAATTCCTAGTAAAAAAAGTGATGCTCTTAGTCTACGAACCAATCTATGGTTGGATGGTTAGATGGATAATGGTATCCCAGCTCATCAGGATTTAAGTTATGATGCTCGCATTTATTCCTGAATTTATTTCAGAATTTTCGGTGATGCATGTTCAATGAGAGGAGATGTTCCCGTCGATTATGAGACGTTTTTGATGACTTCGTCAATCTCAATCTCAATGTAACATGTCGACTCAGTATTTCAGAAATGCTCGTAGAAATAAAATGTGTTTTTATGCTCATAGAGATAAGTGTTGTACCGTATTCGAAAAAGAGTTGCTCTCAGTCTCAGTTCCGTGCACCTCCTTGCCCCAGATCCGAAACCGGCCGCTATTCCCTCTACTCACTCCTCTCCGACGCCATCTCACTGACACCCGCTTGCGGCGACACCCTTACCCCACCCGTCAGTGGCATTTCCTCTTGGCGCAGAGGCCCCGTACTTATCCAGATTCGCCCCCACAGCAGCAGCTTTCCCACCCATCCCCATCTCCCCGCCGGCGCAGGCCCACCAGCGCCCGTCCCTCGCCGCAGCCAGTAGCCGCAGGAGTAGGTGCGGCCCCCCCACCTCCCGTTCCCTTTCCGGAAAGGAAAACGCCCCCTCGCACGCGAGGTGTTCGACGGAGAGCCGCATAGGAGCAGGCAGGCGCAGCCCATGTCGAGCGCAGCCGCCAGATCGGAGTCGGGCGCTGGCCCGGCCACCGCTCATGAGCTAGCCATGCAGCAGCCACCGCAGCAGCAGGAGGTGGTCGCCGCCGCGGCTGAGGTGCAGGCGCCACCACCGGGATCAGTGGTGGTGGCCGCGGCTGAAGTGCCTGCGCCGGTGGTCGTGGCCACGGCTGAGGTGCCCGCACAGGCGCCCGGGGCGGTACTCACCATCGTGATCTCGAAGCCGGAGGAGGAGGAGGCGCGCGAGCAAAAGGGCGTCGCTCCGGCCTCTCTGCCCCCTCTGGAGGTCGGGGATGCCAGCGCCATGGTTGCCGTGGCGGCCGCGAAGGAGGCAGAGCTGGCGAGATCCGACAGCTTCGACGAGCAATGCAGGTATACTGTCGGTGGTGGGTCTCGTCCTTCTTCATGTGAAACGTCCGATGTTTCGTCTGATCCTGCTCAAATTGCGAACCAGGGAGGGAATAGGAAACGTTTGTGTGGTAGCTGTGTTAGATTTCGTACTGGCCATTCCGTGGGCAAATTATCAGCGAGGGCTTCGCCGATGCCTTTGTGTAAGTAATATGGGGGGTTTGGGCTGCTCATCCTGCATGAAATCTGTGTCTGTAACCTCAGTGGCGGAGCCAGGATTGGCCGACGCCTCAGGCAAGAAACTAAGGACTAAAAACTACCCCTAAAAAAACTTTAGTTTCAAGGCATAGAAAAGTCAATCTATATTGCATAACGAATAAGAACTCAAACATAATATTCAAATGCAGTATTTCTTCCATGTAAAATTATATAGAAACAAAAATTACTAAATGACTAAATCTGTTTCCACATCTAGCAAACAGTGGCATCAAGCAACAAGAAGTCATGACTTGGTTGGCAACTTGGCATGAACAATGTACTGTTTGCTTGACAGTACTAGTATTAATCTGAACACCTAAATGCAGCAGTAAGATATCTGAACGGCTGCTTCATTCCTTCTTACTGCTGCATTTATCAACCCGAAACAAGCACAAATTTCAACCAATTCAGATTTCTTAGCAACGACACTGCGCTAGCTGTAGAATTTAGGTGTTCAGATTAATACTAGTACTGTAAGGCTGATGCTTGAATTCTTTTTCAAATGTGCGACATCATTTTGAAGCATCAATTATATGGCATCAATGAAACTACTTCCATAGATTGGACATTGGAGACAAAAACCTCCGAGTTCAAGTCATAAACAGAGTATTGGACTAACATTTGGATAGATATAGTACAGATTCAACTGGATATATAGTAACCTGATGGTGCAGAAGGGGATTTGGACGCCGGACAGGGCAGCAGCCCGCAGCGGGGCAACCTGCTGCCGCAGAAGTGGGTCAAGAGCGGCTTGGGGGGCTGCCCGGCGTTCCCGCTGCGGGATGGAGCTGGCCGGATGGGTAGGCACGCCGGCGGGCGGCGGCGCCGGCGGGCAGGGAGGCAGCCACCGAGCAACGCCTCCTAGGCTCTAGGGTTCGTCCAAGTCGGGGGAAGGGACGGCGGGCAGGCATGCAGGAAACGAACAAAGGAGATGGGCCTCAGTGCCTCACGCCCCAGGCCGCTTTCGTCCTGATCTACAGTATTTGTTATAGTGCATACATGTGATGGGCCTCACGCCCCAGGCAGCTGCCCGGGCTGCCTGGGGCCTGTCTCCGCCCATGCGTAACCTGAGGGCGAAAGGAGGGCCTAGGTAATGTAAATTCATACCACATATGACACAGACCCTCTATGATGTGATTCTCATATGTGTTTCGTGGAGATTCTAGCACATGGATCATGCCAATTGGGTATGCTAATATCCTAGGTGAGATTCTAGCACACTGAAATAGATTTCGTGCCAAGGGACACGATGCTAATTCCTTGTTTAGCCCTAATCTTGATCCTGGCTATAAACTTGTAATCTATAGGAGACAGGTTAAGCTTCTGAATGCAGTTGGGGTTTTATTTTTATTCTTAAGAATCAGCCCAAATGATTGGTTTAATTGAAGTAACACAAAGTGATAGCAACTTTTAGCTAATGGTTCAGTAGTTTAGCATGTGCGATGTAAGATGATGTGCACTATCATCAGTGTATTTTTACTACCCCTCTGTCCTCTGATCCATATTACTTGTCGCTCATCTGGTACAACTTTGTACTAAAGTTGTACTCCCTCTGTCCCAAAATAAGTGTCGCTGATTTAGTACGAAGTTCGCGACAAGTAATATGGATCGGAGGGAGTAGTATAGACTAGGGAAGCATTATTGCATGCAGATGGCTTCAGTAAATTGATGTACCTTGTTTAGTTCTTAGCTATCAAAAACTAAAAAGCTATCCAGCTGCTATATAGATGCTGGCTGTAGTTAAATTAATGTAAGGCGGCATGCTGATATTTGATACTCCCTCTTTCTCTCAACGTGCCACCAGAATATTTTCTCAGACAGGGGCGCTGGAGAGAAGATTTTGACTGAAATACCCCCAAGCGCACCTCTGCACCGTCGTTACCAGCTACAACTCTCCAACCACGCACGCCTCGACCGCCGGCACCATGTGCACGTGCGCCTTGACCGCACCCACACGGCCACGCCTGCCATGGTGGTCACCTCAACCGAGCCCACCAGCTCCGCCTCCGCCAATGCTGGCACCTGGCACCTAGCCCACGGCTGCCGAGTACTCCCTCCGTCCGAAAAAGCTTGTCCCAAGCTTGTCTTTCAAATGGATGAAACCGGCACTGCGCTCTTGGCAACCAGCTCTGTGACCGCCTGTGCCAACACCTACATCCCCGCATTGGGCACCAGATGCCTGATGTCTGCATATGCTTAAGTGGTCAACCAAACCATTAACCAAGCAAATGATAGCAGTGGGCTGAGAGCAGCAGCACGGAGCAACATCTCGCACACATCGCACTGCATCGCCGTGCATGCCAGTGCGGGAGTCCCCATTTTCCATGTGCTGGCTGCTGGCGAAGGCCACGGCTTCCGGGCTCTCATCTGTGTATGTGAGTTGACCGAGTTGTTGTCGCCTCCTGCCATCTGGCCTGGTGACGATGCCACCATTGGTTAAATGTGAAGAACAAAGTCTCCATGTGAATGAAGTGAGGGAGAGCTGGAGGCAGTCATGGCCTTTTTTCGTCGCGTTACGAGCAGGACAGGGTGAGGGAGTAAGGAAACCAGCATGATTTTTGGAGGAGAGAAGCGCATGCACACTGTAATGGTTCGGCTATTTGCTCTTTCCCCTCAGGCGGCAGCTCCTGATAATAACTCCACACGTGAAGGAGTAAAAGTGAAAGTTTAGCACGTTTGTGAGGACTGCGCCACATAATACGGGATTTTTATTTTCAAAATTAACGCCATGTATTGAGGGACGGAGGGAGTAATCATTACTAGAGTTATGCTGACTAGTTAAAGATTACTGTACCAACTCTAATGTACTGAAATTGTTCATTCATAGGCCTTTCCTTGTTAACAGGAAATTGCCCACTCATAGGTCCTCCTTAAAAGACCCAAAAATATAACATTTCCTGTTACTTGTTTACTGCTGTTTACCCGTAGCCACTACCTTATGATGCACTGATGTTCGATGGGCATGTTTTTAATTTCCTCCAGTTACAGTTGAAAGTTCAGACGCAACCAGGAGAGGCAAAGTATGGTTTGGTTGTTTGCAGTGACACATTCGTTTCACCCTGTTGTGGCTTACAGTATTAAGCCACTCTGGTTCTTGATGTTAAAGTCATCTAAGGGAACCCTACATTGTGATCGTTATGTTGTAATCCTTTTGTGATTTTATTGTCTTATTCTGGTTCCTTATGATCCATTTGCCTGAAATCTTCATGTTTTACTTTCTTACAAGCTTAACTGTTTCCTGTGAGGCGGCTACTATGAGTGATAGCATCTAGCATTGCTTGGGGGGTTGTGCTTTAGCCATTGGCTATCGTCATTGGTACTACCTCTGTTCTGGTGCATAAGGCATGCACGTAGTTCTAGGTCATCAATTTAACTAGCTAAATATGTATTGTATGTAATAAAAATATATATCTAGAAACTACATTCGCATACGAGTCCAGTGATATGCTTTTGATGACATGTAACACATTTTTGATTAGTCAAATCGGTGACCTAGAACTACGCGCACACCCTATGCACTGAGAGGGAGGGAGTATGATAGAAGCATTACACAGTGCGTTGGTGACGAAACTATTATCTCTCAAACTGGTAATATAGGTCTGTTTTCTTGAATGTTGTAAAAGTTAACGGATAGCCATGCCAGCATCAGCTTGGTTTATAATTGGTTCCAACCGGTATACATTTCAGTGCCACCCGGTTACATGGGTCGCCTTTTCCTTGTAAGCAATGTGTGTCCCTTGTGAAATTGTTCACTCGTACAGGCCCTTCTTTATTAACAGAAAATTGCTCACTCATAGGCCCTCCTTAAAAGACCCTAAAATATAACATTTCCTGCTACTTGTTTGCTGCTGTTTACCTTTTTTATTAACTTTTTTTGGAGGTTTAAGTAACATGTGATACTTCAACGCAGAGTTTGTCAGCAAAAGTCAGAAGAACCTTTGGTAGACCTTGGATGCAGATGTCGTGGTGATCTTTCAAAAGCTCACCGCACTTGTATTGATGTCTGGTTCCGTACTAGAGGTTCAAACAAGTGTGAGATATGCCAGTAAGTCCTCGTCTCAAATGGATTTTGGCTGTTGCTAACTATTTTGATTTACACAAGTTCTTTCTTTCACAGGCAAGTTGCTGTCAACATACCTCCTCCAGAGACACAAGCAAGTGTAAGTCTTCCATTTTTGGCCTTATATCATTTTCAAGATGCGTTTAGAAAATCTATACTGGATGGATCTGATGTTTGAAGAATATATTGCATTATATATATCATCTTCTATTGACTGCATGTTCCAATATCTCCATATTACAGTTAAATAACTCGGGACCCCCTGAAATTGTAGGCTGCAAAAAATTAATCAAATTCCTCTTTCTGGTAGTGAAAATTTACTTGTTTTCATTGAGCAGACAAGTTATTGGGTTTGGAGGGTTGATTCAGCTTATGGAAGGGGCCGAGGAGGACGTGAAAGGGTATTTTTATGACTGTGGATAAGGAAAAAAAAGAAACAAATACATTGATATGACTATCTGGCTCGAGAAATGGATTACTAATTAAATCATCATGTGCAAGTCTTCAACTCTGCAGAACTTGTACAATTTTTTCTGCTTCATATTTGACGCCTGTTCTGTGTGTATGCAGGGATGGTTTAGCCCACTCTGGGTTGCATTTGCAATTCTGATTGGTGGTCTATTATTGGATGTGCTGATATCTGTTTCTCTTGGTGTTTCCGCACTTCCTGTGAACATAATAATTGGTATGGAATTAGTATTTTGGTGTACCAGATCCAAATATTCCTTTATGTTCTGTAACCACTTGTCTCTGTGTTCTGTTATCACTTGCCTTTCGTTGATTTTGAAAGTGTGGAAACTGACATTTAAGAAGGATTAGTTTTATATCAAGTTTGTTCTGTGGCAACATAGGAATGACCGAATGAGTATTGATATTTCTTTGAGAAACAACTATTACAACTCCCGGTCTGAGATTATATGCCACTAAGTTTGTGTCCCAGCAACACTTAGTCCCTGATTCCCTGTTAAAGCAATATAATAACTAGTCAATAGGAGCAACATTGTGAGGTTGTCCATGGATATTGAACCACATGTCCACACCTGATGTTATGTTCAAAGAATGTCAGACAAGAGGAGAAGGAATTGGGTTAAAGCCATGGTGCGGCAGCGCCTCTACCAGCCACCCTCTGCCTTGCCGAGCTCTGGTGTCTCTAGGCGCGGCCATTGTGTCGCCACTACACGTAGCTACATTTCCTCCCTGCTAGGCATGCCTTATCTTCTCCTCTCCCGCTCCTCCAGCTTCTTCTTTTTCTCACTACCATGTTCTGCACGCTGGGAGTCGTCACCCCTATCAGCAGAAAGTATGCCGCCTCTATCTCCATGCCCAGCTTCTTGTCCTCACTGTTCTGTTGGCCAGATTAAGCCCTGAATGTCACCACCCCTAAGCTGCTCTGCTCCTACTAATGTACTTATTTTGTTCTCTCTCCCCTCTGTTCACTTATTATAGTTAGATAACAACAGTTTAGTATGACACTGATCATTATTTCAGTGGATGCTGCCTGCTAGTGACATGCTTTGTTGCTTATGTTCTAAAAGAGGCAAGAGAATGTGGGCAACAAAGCCTTTGATCCTTGTATTTAATTCTCAGATTTACTGTTTTTGCCATTGCTATGTCGTGGAATGTGAACTTAATTTGATCTAATTTGCTGACCTGCAAAGTTAGGTTTGTGCCTATGAAATGTTGATTTAATTTGCTGACATATAAAGTTAGGTTATGCTTATGAAGTCGCCTCACCATACGCCATATGCTTTATAAAATTATGAAGGGGGTCGGCTGCCACAACACACATTACACATTTAATTGAATGAAGCGCAGAAGAACTAGTGCATAGATATCATTGCAAATATTCATTCTCATTTTTCTAGGAGTAGTGAATTGTATCAATTCATGTAGCTAATAAATCAATTGGAAAATGCTGTTAGCAAGAAATCGTATCCATGATCTTTAATTAAAATAAGAAAACCAGATAATGTGTCATTCGGAACTAGAACTCACTTCCGTGGGCAGTCAATTTGATTGTACTCGCAGGCTACTTTATTAATTTGTTTGTTATACTTCAGGTTGGTTTATTCTGTCAGTGTTGGTGCATACACTTGTTTATTGTGGTTCGCTTACAGGAGGCACCACACATAGGATGTTTCATTGACTTGACTAGTTGTTTTCAGGTGTTCTGATTGTTCTCGGCTTGGGCACTGCCCTTCGACTAGCTCTCGAGTGCTGCCAGGAGTTTGGCTCGAGGAGAAGCATGCCAAGGATGGAAAACATGGCACCCAGTGGGTACCACCCCGGAGTATAGCTTAGGCCTGTAAATAGTATAGAGGTCAATGTTTGGATTCTCCTTTTGACAGCTGGTAGTTCTTACACACTGCTCCATGAAAACAAGCTCAAATTCAAAGCCTGCTGATTACAATCAAATCACGTCCTTCCGATGTAAATATGCAGCCCTGATATTGATCTTTCTTGACGTGTTTCTTCTGACACTATTAGAGAGAGCTGCCTGTCCCAGATCTCTTGGTTAAACCTTACTCAAGATTTCTGGTCTAGCCCTACCTGGGGGCCAAGATTAGCGTTAATGTGGGTGTGAGTTTGTAAAGGGCTGAAAGCCACTTGTTGCTATCTATGGAATGCATGCAGAAGCCTTTGTTGTGCTTTCACGTTCAAATGTCCGAACTGAAGATGTACACTGCGGAGAAATCCAAATCCATGAGAAAAGTGCTGGATAGAACGTTTGCAAAGATTTAAATGATTCAGATTATAATCCATTTAAAACTCCATTGGAACGATGCATGTTCATGGCAATATGAGGAAAACAAAGTAACACGCATTGCATTGAATTTTTTAGAGAACTAGATGATACCTTGCATGTTGTTGCGGAAAATTATTGTAATATATTTGTTGGGTTTGGTTTTACAGAACATATAATTTTTTATTAATGATATGAGGAGTAGATATATATCCCTCACAAAGAAAAAGGAATAAATATATATGGTTTATTGTATTAATTATGGACCTCAATAATGTGCTGACGTTTGGAGCTCCCCTGAGCGAACTATTTTTTGTAGAAGTAAAACTATTCTCTTTTGAGCGATCGCAATCTGGGAGTGTTCCCTTGAGCATCTATATCTAGACGTTTGAAATCGGCATCAAATGTCCCGGCAGACCGCTCGGTCACAAATTGGTTAAAAAAAATCTGACCCATCCAGACGTCTTAAACTGGCCTCAGACGCCCGAGTTGTTCGGTGTCACTCATATTCAGCCCAAATGTAGGGTGGATATAGGGTGGCGCGGGTGCATTCGTCACGTTAGCACGACTCATCGCCGACCTCACTTTGTCCCCACAAAACTCTCAATCCAAAACCCTAACTCACTTCACTCGCCGCTCACTCCGTTTCTTCTTCTCCCCTCTTTGATCCAATCCGACAACTCTGGTGAGCATGTAGAGCGATAGCAACCGCTCTGATTCCGACCTCGATATCGACGAGGAGCTGACCCTCCACATTACGCTGGAGCGGTCGAATGTGGACATGGGGGGCAGTTCCGGATCTGCCCTGTCGTCGGTCCCCTACCGGCGCAGCTCGGACACCGGAGCCGGCCCCTCCCGGCCCGCTCGCAGCTCTGCGAGGGCCGTGCAGTCCGTGCGGCCCCTCCGTCGTCCACCTCCCCCGTCGGTCGCTGCTTCGCAAGGGCAGCGATGGGTGCTAGTGCCCGCTCCGCCGGCCCTGCGGACGTGCACGCTAGACTTGGAGGCGCGCGCCACCCGCCGCGAGAGGCAGTGGGCAAAGAAGAGGGACGTGACCGAGTAATCCTTTCGCCCCCGCCGCGGGTTGCCAGAAGTGCCAGACGAGGAGGAGCGACTCCTCGCTTGGGTCTACCGCCACTCGCTTACGACGGTGGAGACGTGTTGGGGAACGTTGCAGAAAACAAAGATGCTTTACTCCCTGCATATTGAAGTTCATCACAAAGCTCTTGTAGCTCGGTGGAAGCGACTGAAGGATTCTGTCAATGACCGCGTCATCTGGGAGATTAACTCCCAGCTGAGTCAAGCGGTTATGCAACCCAGACATAGTGAGTATGTGCTCACTGACAGAACTGTTTTCCTACATCTTACAGCTGAAGAACTTGTCGGAGACTTGATATCTCTTGACCCGGGCATGAGCTTGGAAAACCATTTTCAGCTCTTCGAACATCTCATATGCTCCGTGTCTCTCAAAACGCTTTTGGAGCCCCGGCTCTAAGCTGTAAAGCATGCCGCACTGAACGAGGGAGTAGTCATCGGTACGTGCCTGCCAAGCATTCATAACGTCTTGTTCTGCAGGGAGAACAGGTGCGTCACCTAGCGGTGCTTGTAGGACATAATCTTTCTTGGCAGCTATGAGGATGATCCTCAGGTTCCGGACCCAGTCCGTGTAGTTGCTGCCATCGTCTTTCAGCTTGGTTTTCTCTAGGAACGTGTTGAAGTTGAGGACTACGTTGGCCATTTGATCTACAAGACATATTGTAAATTTTTTTAGACTAAGTTCATGATAATTAAGTTCATCTAATCAAATTATTCAATGAACTCCCACTTAGATAGACATCCCTCCAGTAATCTAAGTATAACATGATCCGAGTTAACTAGGCCGTGCCCGATCATCACGTGAGACGGACTAGTCAACATCGGTGAACATCTTCATGTTGATCGTATCTTCTATACGACTCATGCTCGACCTTTCGGTCTTCTGTGTTCCGAGGCCATGTCTGCACATGCTAGGCTCGTCAAGTCAACCTAAGTGTTTGCATGTGTAAATCTGTCTTACACCCGTTGTATGTGAACGTTGGAATCTATCACACCCGATCATCACGTGGTGCTTCGAAACAACGAACTGTCGCAACGGTGCACAGTTAGGGGGAACACTTTCTTGAAATTATTATGAGGGATCATCTTATTTACTACCGTCGCTCTAAGTAAACAAGATGCAGAAACATGATAAACATCACATGCAATCAAACAATAATAGTGACATGATATGGCCAATATCACATAGCTCCTTTGATCTCCATCTTGGGGCTCCATGATCATCTTGTCACCGGCATGACACCATGATCTCCATCATCATGATCTCCATCATCGTGTCTCCATGAAGTTGCTCGCCAACTATTACTTCTACTACTACGGCTAACGCGTTTAGCAATAAAGTAAAGTAATTTACATGGCGTTTCCCAATGACACGCATGTCATACAAAAAAATAAAGACAACTCCTATGGCTCCTGCCGGTTGTCATACTCATCGACATGCAAGTCGCGATTCCTATTACAATAGCATGAACATCTCATACATCACATATATATATATCATTCATCATTCATCACAACTTTGGCCATATCACATCACAGAACACTTGCTGCAAAAACAAGTAGACGTCCTCTAATTGTTGTTGCAAGTTTTACGTGGCTGCAAGAGGGTTCTAGCAAGAACGTTTTCTTACCTACGTGAAAGCCACAACGTGATTTGTCAACTTCTATTTACCCTTCATAAGGACCCTTTTCATCGAATCCGCTCCAACTAAAGTGGGAGAGACAGACACCCGCCAGCCACCTTATGCAACTTGTGCATGTCAGTCGGTGGAACCGGTCTCACATAAGCGTACGTGTAAGGTTGGTCTGGGCCGCTTCATCCCACAATACCACTGAAGCAAGATAAGACTAGTAGCGGCAAGAAAGTTGACAACATCTACGCCCACAACAAATTGTGTTCTACTCGTGCAAAATAACTACACATAGACCTAACTCTGATACCACTGTTGGGGAACGTTGCAGAAAACAAAAACTTTTCCTACGGTTTCACCAAGATCCATCTAGGAGTTCATCTAGCAACGAGTGATTGAATTGCATCTACATACCTTTGTAGATCACGCGCGGAAGCGTTCAAAGAACGGGGATGAGGAAGTCGTACTCGACGTGATCCAAATCACCGGAGATCCTATCGCCGAACGGACGGCACCTCCGCGTTCAACACACGTACGGTCAGCGTAACGTCTCCTCCTTCTTGATCCAGCAAGGGGGAAGGAGAGGTTGAGGAAGATGGCTCCAGCAGCAGCACGACGGCGTGGTGGTGATGGAGCTGCAGTACTCCGGCAGGGCTTCGCCTAGCTCTATGGAGGAGGAGGATGTGTTGGAGAGGGAGGCACCAAAGGCAAAGGTAAGAGGTCCTCCATCCCCCCACTATATATAGGGGGCCTAGGGAGGGGGCGCCGGCCCTAGGAGATGCAATCTCCTAGGGGGGGCGGCGGCCAAGGGAGGAGTCCATCCTCCCCAAGGCACCTAGGAGGTGCCTTCCCCTTTTTGGACTCTTCCTTTCCTTATCTCTTGGCACATGGGCCTCTTGGGGCTGGTGCCCTTGGCCCATATAGGCCAAGGCACACACCCCTACAGCCCATGTGCCCCCCCGGGGCAGGTGGCCCCACCCGGTGGACCCCCAGGACCCTTCCGATGGTCCCGATACAATACCGATGACCCCGAAACTTGTCCCGAGGGCCGAAATAGCACTCCCTATATATAATTCTTTACCTCCGGACCATTCCGGAACTCCTCTGACGTCCGGGATCTCATCTGGGACTCCGAACAACATTCGGGTTACTGCATATACATATCCCTACAACCCTAGCGTCACCGAACCTTAAGTGTGTAGACCCTACGGGTTCGGGAGACATGTAGACATGACCGAGATCGTTCTCCGGTCAATAACCAACAGCGGGATCTGGATACCCATGTTGGCTCCCACATGCTCCTTGATGATCTCATCGGATGAACCACGATGTCGAGGATTCAAGCAACCCCGTATACAATTCCCTTTGTCAATCGGTATGCTACTTGCCCGAGATTCGATCGTCGGTATCCCAATACCTCGTTCAATCTCGTTACCGACAAGTCACTTTAATTGTACCGTAATACATGATCCGGTGACTAGACACTTGGTCACTTTGAGCTCATAATGATGATGCATTACCGAGTGGGCCCAGTGATACCTCTCCGTCATACGGAGTGACAAATCCCAGTCTTGATCCGTGTCAACCCAACAGACACTTTCGGAGATACCCGTAGTATACCTTTATAGTCACCCAGTTACGTTGTGACGTTTGGTACACCCAAAGCACTCCTACGGTATCCGGGAGTTACACGATCTCATGGTCTAAGGAAAAGATACTTGACATTGGAAAACTCTAGCAAACGAACTATACGATCTTGTGCTATGTTTAGGATTGGGTCTTGTCCATCACATCATTCTCCTAATGATGTGATCTCGTTATCAATGACATCCAATGTCCATAGTCAGGAAACCATGACTATCTGTTGATCAATGAGCTAGTCAACTAGAGGCTTACTAGGGACATGTTGGTGTCTATTATTCACACATGTATTACGATTTCCGGATAACACAATTAAAGCATGAATAAAGACAATTATCATGAACAAGGAAATATAATAATAATGCTTTTATTATTGCCTCTAGGGCATATTTCCAACAGTCTCCCACTTGCACTAGAGTCAATAATCTAGTTACATTGTTATGAATCGAACACCCATGGAATTCTGGTGTTGATCATGTTTTGCTCTAGGGAGAGGTTTAGTCAACGGATCTGCTACATTCAGGTCCGTATGTACTTTACAAATATCTATGTATCCATTTTGAACATTTTCACGAATGGAGTTGAAGCGACGCTTGATGTGCCTGGTCTTCTTGTGAAACCTGGGCTCCTTGGCAAGTGCAATAGCTCCAGTGTTGTCACAGAAGAGTTTGATTGGCCCCGACGCATTGGGTATGACTCCTAGGTCGATGATGAACTCCTTCACCCAAATTGCTTCATGCGCTGCCTCCGAGGCTGCCATGTACTCTGCTTCACATGTAGATCCCGCCACGGCGCTCTGCTTGCAACTGCACCAGCTTACTGCCCCACCATTCAAAATATACACGTATCCGGTTTGTGACTTGGAGTCATCCAGATCTGTGTCGAAGCTAGCGTCGACGTAACCTTTTACGACGAGCTCTTCGTCACCTCCATAAACGAGAAACATTTCCTTAGTCCTTTTCAGGTACTTTAGGATATTCTTGACCGCTGTCCAGTGTTCCTTGCCGGGATTACTTTGGTACCTACCTACCAAACTTATGGCAAGGTTTACATCAGGTCTGGTACACAGCATGGCATACATAATAGACCCTATGGCTGAGGCATAGGGGATGATACTCATCTCTTCTATATCTTCTGCCGTGGTCGGACATTGAGCTGAGCTCAATTTCACACCTTGCAACACAGGCAAGAACCCCTTCTTAGACTGATCCATATTGAACTTCTTCAATATCTTGTCAAGGTATGTGCTTTGTGAAAGACCTATGAGGCGTCTTGATCTATCTCTGTAGATCTTGATGCCTAATATATAAGCAGCTTCTCCAAGGTCCTTCATTGAAAAACTCTTATTCAAGTAGGCCTTAATGCTGTCCAAAAGCTCTATATCATTTCCCATCAAAAGTATGTCATCTACATATAATATGAGAAATGCTACAGAGCTCCCACTCACTTTCTTGTAAACGCAGGCTTCTCCATAAGTCTGCATAAACCCAAACGCTTTGATCATCTCATCAAAGCGAATGTTCCAATTCCGAGATGCTTGCACCAACCCATAAATCGAGCGTTGGAGCTTGCATACCTTGTCAGCATACTTAGGATCAACAAAACCCTCCGGCTGCATCATATACAATTCTTTCTTAAGGAAACCATTAAGGAATGCCGTTTTGACGTCCATTTGCCATATTTCATAATCATAGAATGCGGCAATTGCTAACATGATTCGAACGGACTTCAGCTTCGCTACCGGTGAGAAAGTCTCATCGTAGTCAACCCCTTGAACTTGTCGATAACCCTTAGCGACAAGCCGAGCTTTATAGATGGTCACATTACCATCCGCGTCTGTCTTCTTCTTAAAGATCCATTTATTTTCTATGGCTCACCGCTCCACGGGCAAGTCAGTCAAAGTCCATACTTCGTTTTCATACATGGATCCTATCTCGGATTTCATGGCTTCTAGCCATTTGTCGGAATCCGGGCCCGCCATCGCTTCCTCATAGTTCGAAGGTTCACCGTTGTCTAACAACATGATTTCCAAGACAGGGTTGCCGTACCACTCTGGTGCGGAATGTGTCCTTGTGGACCTACGAATTTCAGTAGGAGCTTGATCAGAAGTATCTTGATCATCATCATTAACTTCCTCTCTAGTCGGTGCAGGCACCTCAGGAACATTTTCTTGAGTTGCGCCCTTTTCCGGTTCAAGAGGTAATACTTCATCAAGTTCTACTTTCCTCCCACTTACTTCTTTCGAGAGAAACTCTTTCTCTAGAAAGGACCCATTCTTGGCAACAAAGATCTTGCCTTCGGATCTGAGGTAGAAGGTATACCCAATAGTTTCTTTAGGGTATCCTATGAAGATGCATTTTTCTGATTTGGGTTCGAGCTTTTCAGGTTGAAGTTTCTTGACATAAGCATCGCATCCCCAAACTTTTAGAAACGACATCTTAGGTTCCTTCCCAAACCATAATTCATACGGTGTCGTCTCAACGGATTTCGACGGAGCCCTATTTAAAGTGAATGCGGCAGTCTCTAAAGCATAGCCCCAAAAAGATAGCGGCAAATCGGTAAGAGACATCATAGATCGCACCATATCTAATAGAGTGCGATTACGACGTTCGGACACACCATTATGCTGAGGTGTTCCAGGCGGCGTGAGTTGTGAAACTATTCCACATTTTCTTAAGTGTGTGCCAAACTCGTGACTCAAGTATTCTCCTCCACGATCTGATCGCAGGAACTTGATTTTCCTGTCACGTTGATTCTCAACCTCACTCTGAAATTCCTTGAACTTTTCAAAGGTCTCAGACTTGTGTTTCATTAAGTAGACATACCCATATCTACTCAAGTCATCAGTGAGGGTGAGAACATAACGATAGCCACTGCGAGCCTCAACACTCATTGGACCGCACACATCAGTATGTATGATTTCCAATAAGTTGGTTGCTCGCTCCATTGTTCCTGAGAACGGAGTCTTGGTCATTTTACCCATGAGGCATGGTTCGCACATGTCAAATGATTCGTAATCAAGAGACTCTAAAAGTCCATCAGCATGGAGCTTCTTCATGCGTTTGACACCTATGTGACCAAGGCGGCAGTGCCACAAGTATGTGGGACTATCATTATCAATCTTACATCTTTTGGTACTCACACTATGAACATGGGTAGCATTACGCTCGAGATTCATTAAGAATAAACCATTCACCATCGGAGCATGACCATAAAACATATCTCTCATATAAATAGAACAACCATTATCCTCGGATTTAAATGAGTAGCCATCTCGTATCAAACGAGATCCTGATACAATGTTCATGCTCAAACATGGCACTAAATAACAATTATTGAGGTTCAAAACTAATCCCGTAGGTAAATGAAGAGGCAGCGTGCCGACGGCGATCACATCGACCTTGGAACCATTCCCGACGCGCATCGTCACCTCGTCCTTCGCCAGTCCCCGCTTATTCCGCAGCTCCTGATTTGAGTTACAAATGTGAGCAACTGCATCGGTATCAAATACCCAAGAGCTACTACGAGTACTGGTAAGGTACACATATATTACATGTATATCACATATACCTTTTGTGATGCCGACCTTCTTGTCCGCTAAGTATTTGGGGCAGTTCCGCTTCCAGTGACCATTTCCCTTGCAATAAAAACACTCAGTCTCGGGCTTGGGTCCATTCTTTGGCTTCTTCCCGGCAGCTTGCTTGCCGGGCGCGGCAACTCCCTTGCCGTCCTTCTTGAAGTTCTTCTTACCCTTGCCCTTTTTGAACTTAGTGGTTTTATTCACCATCAACACTTGATGTTCCTTTTTGACTTCTACCTCTGCTGATTTCAGCATTGCAAACACTTCAGGAATGGTCTTTTCCATCCCCTGCATGTTGAAGTTCATCACAAAGCTCTTGTAGCTCGGAGGAAGCGACTGAAGGATTCTGTCAATGACTGGATCATCCGGGAGATTAACTCCCAGCTGAGTCAAGCGGTTATGCAACCCAGACATAGTGAGTATGTGCTCACTGACAGAACTGTTTTCCTCCATCTTACAGCTGAAGAACTTGTCGGAGACTTGATATCTCTTGACCCGGGCATGAGCTTGGAAAACCATTTTCAGCTCTCCGAACATCTCATATGCTCCGTGTCTCTCAAAACGCTTTTGGAGCCCCAGCTCTAAGCTGTAAAGCATGCCGCACTGAACGAGGGAGTAGTCATCGGTACGTGCCTGCCAAGCGTTCATAACGTCTTGTTCTGCAGGGAGAATAGGTGCGTCACCTAGCGGTGCTTGTAGGACATAATCTTTCTTGGCAGCTATGAGGATGATCCTCAGGTTCCGGACCCAGTCCGTGTAGTTGCTGCCATCGTCTTTCAGCTTGGTTTTCTCTAGGAACGTGTTGAAGTTGAGGACTACGTTGGCCATTTGATCTACAAGACATATTGTAAATTTTTTTAGACTAAGTTCATGATAATTAAGTTCATCTAATCAAATTATTCAATGAACTCCCACTTAGATAGACATCCCTCTAGTAATCTAAGTATAACATGATCCGAGTTAACTAGGCCGTGCCCGATCATCACATGAGACGGACTAGTCAACATCGGTGAACATCTTCATGTTGATCGTATCTTCTATACGACTCATGCTCGACCTTTCGGTCTTCTGTGTTCCGAGGCCATGTCTGCACATGCTAGGCTCGTCAAGTCAACCTAAGTGTTTGCATGTGTAAATCTGTCTTACACCCGTTGTATGTGAACGTTGGAATCTATCACCCCCGATCACCACGTGGTGCTTCGAAACAACGAACTGTCGCAACGGTGCACAGTTAGGGGGAACACTTTCTTGAAATTATTATGAGGGATCATCTTATTTACTACCGTCGCTCTAAGTAAACAAGATGCAGAAACATGATAAACATCACATGCAATCAAACAATAATAGTGACATGATATGGCCAATATCACATAGCTCCTTTGATCTCCATCTTGGGGCTCCATGATCATCTTGTCACCGGCATGACACCATGATCTCCATCATCATGATCTCCATCATCGTGTCTCCATGAAGTTGCTCGCCAACTATTACTTCTACTACTACGGCTAACGCGTTTAGCAATAAAGTAAAGTAATTTACATGGCGTTTCCCAATGACACGCAGGTCATACAAAAAATAAAGACAACTCCTATGGCTCCTGCCGGTTGTCATACTCATCGACATGCAAGTCGCGATTCCTATTACAATAGCATGAACATCTCATACATCACATATATATATATATCATTCATCATTCATCACAACTTTGGCCATATCACATCACAGAACACTTGCTGCAAAAACAAGTAGACGTCCTCTAATTGTTGTTGCAAGTTTTACGTGGCTGCAAGAGGGTTCTAGCAAGAACGTTTTCTTACCTACGTGAAAGCCACAACGTGATTTGTCAACTTCTATTTACCCTTCATAAGGACCCTTTTCATCGAATCCGCTCCAACTAAAGTGGGAGAGACAGACACCCGCCAGCCACCTTATGCAACTTGTGCATGTCAGTCGGTGGAACCGGTCTCACATAAGCGTACGTGTAAGGTTGGTCTGGGCCGCTTCATCCCACAATACCACTGAAGCAAGATAAGACTAGTAGCGGCAAGAAAGTTGACAACATCTACGCCCACAACAAATTGTGTTCTACTCGTGCAAAAGAACTACACATAGACCTAACTCTGATACCACTGTTGGGGAACGTTGCAGAAAACAAAAACTTTTCCTATGGTTTCACCAAGATCCATCTAGGAGTTCATCTAGCAACGAGTGATTGAATTGCATCTACATACCTTTGTAGATCACGCGCGGAAGCGTTCAAAGAACGGGCATGAGGAAGTCGTACTCGACGTGATCCAAATCACCGGAGATCCTATCGCCGAACGGACGACACCTCCGCGTTCAACACACGTACGGTCAGCGTAACGTCTCCTCCTTCTTGATCCAGCAAGGGGGAAGGAGAGGTTGAGGAAGATGGCTCCAGCAGCAGCACGACGGCGTGGTGGTGATGGAGCTGCAGTACTCCGGCAGGGCTTCGCCTAGCTCTATGGAGGAGGAGGATGTGTTGGAGAGGGAGAGGGAGGCACCAAAGGCAAAGGTAAGAGGTCCTCCATCCCCCCACTATATATAGGGGGCCTAGGGAGGGGGCACCGGCCCTAGGAGATGCAATCTCCTAGGGGGGCGGCGGCCAAGGGAGGAGTCCATCCTCCCCAAGGCACCTAGGAGGTGCCTTCCCCTTTTAGGACTCTTCCTTTCCTTATCTCTTGGCGCATGGGCCTCTTGGGGCTGGTGCCCTTGGCCCATATAGGCCAAGGCACACACCCCTACAGCCCATGTGGCCCCCCGGGGCAGGTGGCCCCACCCGGTGGACCCCCAGGACCCTTCCGATGGTCCCGGTACAATACCGATGACCCCGAAACTTGTCCCGAGGGCCGAAATAGCACTCCCTAAATATAATTCTTTACCTCCGGACCATTCCGGAACTCCTCTGACGTCCGGGATCTCATCCGGGACTCCGAACAACATTCGGGTTACTGCATATACATATCCCTACAACCCTAGCGTCACCGAACCTTAAGTGTGTAGACCCTACGGGTTCGGGAGACATGTAGACATGACCGAGATCGTTCTCCGATCAATAACCAACAGCGGGATCTGGATACCCATGTTGGCTCCCACATGCTCCTTGATGATCTCATCGGATGAACCACGATGTCGAGGATTCAAGCAACCCCGTATACAATTCCCTTTGTCAATCGGTATGCTACTTGCCCGAGAATCGATCGTCGGTATCCCAATACCTCGTTCAATCTCGTTACCGGCAAGTCACTTTAATCGTACCGTAATACATGATCCTGTGACTAGACACTTGGTCACTTTGAGCTCATTATGATGATGCATTACCGAGTGGGCCCAGTGATACCTCTCCGTCATACGGAGTGACAAATCCCAGTCTTGATCCGTGTCAACCCAACATACACTTTCGGAGATACCCGTAGTATACCTTTATAGTCACCCAGTTACGTTGTGACGTTTGGTACACCCAAAGCACTCCTACGGTATCCGGGAGTTACACGATCTCATGGTCTAAGGAAAAGATACTTGACATTGGAAAACTCTAGCAAACGAACTATACGATCTTGTGCTATGTTTAGGATTGGGTCTTGTCCATCACATCATTCTCCTAATGATGTGATCTCGTTATCAATGACATCCAATGTCCATAGTCAGGAAACCATGACTATCTGTTGATCAATGAGCTAGTCAACTAGAGGCTTACTAGGGACATGTTGGTGTCTATTATTCACACATGTATTACGATTTCCGGATAACACAATTAAAGCATGAATAAATACAATTATCATGAACAAGGAAATATAATAATAATGCTTTTATTATTGCCTCTAGGGCATATTTCCAACAAGACGGATGCTCGCTGATTCCGGAGAAAGAATGCTAAGGCGCTCCGACTAGCCTTTGAGTAGTCGGAGCGCAAGGTGGCAGAGGTAGCGGCTGTAACACCCTCGATGCTACTATATCTCCCACGTGTGGAGGCACGACTTAGAGGCATAATCGCATTGAAGGCATATGTCGCAAGTAGGCAATCTTCACAACATCCCATGTAATATAGATAATAAAAGGGGAGATAACATAGTTGGCTTACACTCGCCACGTCAATCAAGTACATAAATAACATTACATCATCCAAAACACTCATGGACCGACTACGGCGCCGAAATAAAAGATAACCCAACATGCGACACGGTCCCGATCACCCCCAACTGGGCACCACTACTGATCATCAGGAAAGGAAACATAGTATCGTTGAGAGTCTTCGTCGAACTCCCACTTGAGCTCAAGCGCGTCACCTGGAGTGGAATCATCAGGCCCTGCATCTGGTTTAATAGTAATCTGTGAGCCACAGGGACTCAGCAATCTCGCACCCTCGCGATCAAGACTATTTAAGCTTATAGGTAAGGCAAGGTAAATATGTGTGGAGCTGCAGCAAGTGACTAGCATATATGGTGGCTAACCTGTTCACAAAAATAGAGCAAGAAGAGGAGGCAAAGCGCGAGCGAGAAACTAGAGAGCAACCTGCGCAAACATTACTCCAACACCGTGTCCACTTCCCGGACTCCGCCGAGAAGAGGCCATCATGGTAACTCACACGGTTGATTCATTTTAATTAAGTTAAGGTTCAAGTTTTCTACAACCGGACATTAACAAATTCCCATCTGCCCATAACCGCGGGCACGGCTTTCGAAAGTTCAAATCCCTGCAGGGGAGTCCCAACTTAGCCCATGACAAGCTCTCATGGTCAACGAAGGAATAGACCTCCTCCCGAGACGTTCCGATCAGACTCGGTATCTCGGTTCTTCAAGACACTTCGACAGGTTAAAACAAAACCAGCAACACCGCCCGAATGTGCCGACAAATCCCGATAGGAGCTGCACATATCTCTTTCTCAAGGCACACTCAAATTGTCTTAGGTACGGGTAGGCCAGCCCAGAGTTGCCCCTGGTGGCCACCGGCAGCTGACAGGTGGACCAACACTCAGAGGAGCACTGGCCCCGGGGGGGGGGGGGGTTTAAAATAAGATGACCCTCGGGCTCTGGAAACCCAAGGGAAAAAGAGGCTAGGGGCAAATGGTAAAACCAAGGTTGGGCATTGCTGGAAAAGCTTTAATCAAGGCGAACTATCAAGGGGTTCCCATTATAACCCAACCGCGGAAGGAACGCAAAATCCGGGAACATAACACCGATATGACGGAAACTAGGGTGGCAAGAGTGGAACAAAACACTAGGCGAGAGGCCGAGCCTTCCACCCTTTACCAAGTATATAGAATGCATTAAGATAACAAGATAATATAATGATATCCCAACAAGTAAATAAATGTTCCAACAAGGAAAGGCCTCCAATCTTCACGTGCAACTAGCAACGCTATAAGAGGGGCTGAGCAAAGCGGTAACATAGCCAAACAACGGTTTGCTAGGACATGGTGGGTTAGAGGTTTGACATGGCAATTTGGGAGGCTTGAAAGCAAGTGGTAGGCATCGTAGCAACGGCATAGAAAAAGAGCGAGCATCTAGCAAAGCAAAGATAGTAGTGATTTCGAGGGTATGATCATCTTGCCTGCAAAGTTGTCAGAGTTGACTGGATCCTCGAAAGCAAACTCAACGGGCTCCTTGTTAGCAAACTCTTCTCTCGGCTCTACACAAACAAGACAAACAAGCAAATGGAACACAATCAACCACGTGCAAAGCTCAAACAATATGATGCAATGATGGTATGCTATGCGGGATGCATATGCAAGATTTGACAAGGGATGCATGAACTTGGCCTCAACATGGAAATCCAAGTGTGCCACTGGAGAGATGAGATGAAATCGCTTGAAAACGATATAAAGAACGCCAGAATCAGAGTTACGGTTTGGAAATGGCAAGCAATTCAAATATGACCACGTTCTGCGATTTACAGCAAGTAGCCATCTAAATGCAATGAGATGAACATGCTACAGCATCCAAACATGGCAACAAAATACATGGCAGAGATGCATTCGCGATGCTTAACAAAAGTCTAGCACTGAGCTACGGCCAATTCATCCATTAACAGGTTCAAACAAGCATGGCAAAAATGCAGATGACAAACAGATTTCAGACTTAGTGAAATTAACACTTGTCTGGAATTTCAGATCAGGTAGCACTCTTCGGAGTATGAAAACTATATGCTAAAGGACCTGAACATGGCAAGGTAAAGCATGGCATGGAGCTACTCAAAGAGCTTAACAAAAGTCCCTTAGTGACCTTGAGCCAAAAGGGATCACAAAATACAATTGCAAGCATGTGAACATGACAAAAACATAATCAGTTCTCAGACTTAGTGAAAACTGGAGCATGCTGAAACAGATATCAAGTAGGCATGTTTACGAGCTCGATGCACTCACTACGGAGCAAGTCATGACAAGCTAAGCATACACCCATCAAGAATACACAAAATGCAAGCTAGACATGGCAAGAACAATAGCATAGCATGCACGGATCAACTACAACATCATCGGCAAAATCGCTAACAAGTAGACAATCTGCCCAGATTCACGAAGTAGCAAAAGTAGAGCTCGATTGACTCAAGCTAGGGTGCTCCATAATTGTAAACAAAGACATGGATGGATAGAGCACTACAAGATTAACAAAACATCCTTACTGATCATCCTCAAAAGAGGCATGGATCACTAGGAAACAACATGAATATACGGCAATATGAGATAAACAGGTCAAGGACTTTGTGAAAATGCTAAGTCCCTGAAATCAGCATTACCAAGTGCCTCACTTTGCAAGCTTGTGCTAGTCACCACACACATCACAAAAATACATGGGTTGCACCTCTGGAAAGATGGCAAAACCTTTACCAAAACATATGTAGAACTCAGGGACATATCATGCACACAATAATCATGGCAAATATGACAAATGTCTAAATGAAGTAGCAGATCTGACAATTATCTCAAGTAGCACTCTTCTAACAGCATTTCGGGCATCAAGATGAACTCAAATGAAAATGATGCAATGGAATGAAATGATGTGCTCTCTGAGGCGAACAATTTGATATGCTATATGCCCAAAACGGAACTACGGATGCAAAGTTATAGCACGATGAACAGGACAACATGAACTAGGGTTTCGGGCAAAAAGTCAACCCTCGAGATTTTAGATCTCAGATCTGGCACGTTTTACGAGGATGGCCGGATTTCTTGGAGCTCGCCGGAGATGTCGCCGGACTTGCCGAGAAGAGGAGGGGCTCGCCGGGGCGCGGTCGGCGGCGGCGGTCGCCGGCTCCGGGTGGTGGCGGCGAGGCCTTGCCGGAGAAGGAGGAGGCGCGGCGGAGCGCCGGCGAGGGAGGTCACGGCTGCGGCGTGCGGCGGTCGGTGGGGTCGGCACCGGCGGCGAGGAGCGTCGCGGCGGAGGCGGCAGCCGGCGCGGGCGGCACGGCGAGGGAGGCGCCGGCTCGGGCGAGTGGCGGCGAAGGCGGGCCGCGGGGGCCGGTGGCGGGTCCGAGCGGGCCGTGGCAGGGCGCGGTGGCGAGGCCACGCGTCAGGCGCGCATCGGCTGCAGACGGCGGTGGGAAGATATCCGGCGGCGGCGGATGAGGTTTTTAGGGTTTCGGAGAGGGAAGAACCGAGAATTTCGGAAGGGGGGCTATATATAGGCATAGGAGGAGCTAGGAGAGTCCAAATGAGGTGTGGTTTTCAGCCACGCGATCGTGATCGAACGCTCTAGATGATGGAGAGGGTTTAGGTGGGTTTTGGGCCAAATTGGAGGGGTGTTGGGCTGCAACACACACGAGGCCTTTTCGGTCCCTCGGTTAACCGTTGGAGTATCAAACGAAGTCCAAATGGTACGAAACTTGACAGGCGGTCTACCGGAAGTAAACCAAGGCTGCTTGGCAAGTCTCGGTCCAGTCCGGAAATGTTTAATCCCCACACATGAAAGAAAGGTAGAAATGACCACCGGAGGAGAACGAAGCGCCGGAATGCAAAACGGACAACGGGGAAAATGCTCGAATGCATGAGATGAACATGTATGCCAATGCAATGCACATGATGACATGATATGAGATGCATGACAACGATAACAACACACGGAGACAAAAACCCGAACCCGAGAAAATAAAATAACTTAAGGCTGGAAACGACAAGAGTTGGAATACATATTGGGAAAATTATATCCGGAGTGTTACAACACTCCACCACTACGAAAGGATCTCGTCCCGAGATCTAGGACTGAAAGAACGCCGGGTACTCAGAACGGAGGTGATCCTCGCGTTCCCAGGTAGCTTCACGGTCGGAATGGTGTGACCACTTGACTTTGAGGAATTTGATTGACTTGTTGCGAGTCTTGCGTTCAGTCTCTTCAAGAATAGCCACTGGGTGCTCACGATAGGAGAGATCTTCTTGGAGCTCAATGTCCTCGAAGTTGACGGTGCGGTCAAGAGTCTTGAAGCACTTTCGAAGCTGAGAGACATGGAACACATCATGAACATTTGCAAAGTTTGAAGGAATCTCGAGTTGATAGGCGAGATCGCCTCTCTTGCTGACAATCTTGAAAGGTCCCACGTATCTGGGGGCAAGCTTCCTTTTGATACCGAAGCGACGAGTACCTTTCATAGGAGAGACGCGGAGGTAAACATGATCTCCGATCTCGAAAGCCAAATCACGGTGCTTACTATCATAGTAGCTCTTCTGACGGGATTGGGCTGCTTTGAGGTTATCTCGAATGACTTTGCACATTTCCTCTGCCTCTGTGATTAAGTCATTTCCAAGAAGCTGACGTTCACCGGTTTCAGACCAGTTGAGAGGGGTACGACACTTCCTGCCATACAGAATTTCAAATGGGGCCTTGCCCGAACTTGCTTGAAAACTGTTGTTGTAGGAGAATTCAGCATAAGGAAGACAATCCTCCCACTTCATGCCGAAGGAGATCACACAAGCCCTGAGCATATCTTCCAGAATCTGGTTGACACGCTCGACTTGACCGCTAGTTTGAGGATGGAAAGCTATACTGAAGCGGATGTTGGTGCCCATGGCCTTCTGAAAAGAATCCCAAAACTTAGAGGTGAAGATGCTGCCACGGTATGAAGAGATCACTTGTGGAATACCGTGCAGAGAGACAATTCGAGAGGTATAGAGTTCCGCCAATTGAGCTGCAGTGATTGACTCTTTGATAGGCAGAAAGTGAGCCACTTTGGTGAGTTTGTCGATGACAACGAATATAGCATCATTGCCACACTTGGACTTTGGAAATCCAGTCACGAAGTCCATCTCAATGTGGTCAAACTTCCATTCTGGAATGGCAAGAGGTTGGAGGAGACCAGCTGGCCTTTGGTGTTCTGCCTTCACTCTTCTGCAGACATCACATTCATTCACGAATTGAGCAATCTCGCGCTTCATTTGAGTCCACCAATAAGCCTGCTTGAGGTCCTGATACATCTTCGTGCTCCCAGGATGGATGGAGAGGAGAGAATTGTGAGCCTTGTTCATGATCACTTTACGAAGGTCACCTTTGGGCACAACAATACCACCTTTGCCTCTATCAAATACGATCCTCGAAGAAGAGAGTATCCTTGTCATCAAGGCGGTAGCACTTGTACTTGGGTTGACTCCTGGCAATCCCAATATTCACCTTTTTCACTATAGTATCAAGAAGCTGGGCTTGGCGAATCTGGTCTTCCGAGGTAGGAGAGACTTGAAGGTTGGCGAGGAAACCTTGAGGAACAACTTGCAGATTAAGTTTGCGGAAAGCTTCACAAAGCTCGGGTTGGTAAGGCTTAAGAATCAGGCTGTTGCAATAAGCCTTTCTGCTCAATGCGTCAGCAATCACATTGGCCTTGCCTGGAGTATACTCGATACTTGGATTATACTCTTGAATCATTTCGACCCATCGAGTTTGCCTGAGGTTGAGATTAGGCTGAGTGAAGATGTACTTGAGACTCTTGTGATCAGTGAAAATGTCCACTTTTCTTCCCAATAAGAGATGTCTCCAAGTCAAAAGAGCATGCATAATTACCGCCAACTCGAGATCATGAGTGGGGTAGTTCTTCTCATTAGGCTTCAACTGGCGAGAGGTATAAGCAACAACTTTCTTCTCTTGCATCAACACGGCGCCAAGACCTTGGAGAGAGGCATCACAAAAGACCTCGTACGGCTTGGATTCATCAGGCGGAGTCAGGACTGGAGCAGTGATCAATTTCTCTTTCAAAGTGTTGAAAGCAATGTCACACTCCGGAGACCAAACGTACTTGACGTGCTTCTGGAGAAGATTTGAGAGAGGCTTCGCGATCTTAGAAAAGTTTTCAACGAATCTTCGGTAGTAGCTTGCGAGACCGAGGAAGCTACGGAGTTGCTTCACGTTCTGAGGAGGTTCCCAATTCACAATTGCAGACACCTTCTCAGGATTCACGGCAATGCCCTTGGCAGAGATGATATGACCAAGATAAAGAACCTCATCGAGCCAAAATTCGCACTTGGAGAACTTGGCGTAGAACTTGTGTTCCCTCAACTTGTCGAGTACCAAACGCAAGTGCTTGGCATGATCTTCCTTGTTCTTCGAGAAAACCAGAATGTCGTCAAGATAGACCAAAACGAAGTCATTGGTGTAGGCGTTGAAGATGAAGTTCATCATGCGAGAGAACGTCGGAGGAGCGTTGACGAGGCCCAAATACATGACAGTGTATTCATATGACCCATAGCTTGTCCTGAAGGCCGTCTTGGGAATATCTTGCTCACGGATTCGAATCTGATGATAACCCATACGGAGATCAAGCTTGGAGAATACTTGGGCACCTTTGAGTTGTTCAAACAGCTCATTGATGTTGGGAAGTGGGTATTTGTTCTTGATGGTCTTCTTGTTCAATGGACGGTAAACAACACAAAGTCGGTCCGTTCCATCCTTCTTCTTCACAAAAATAACACCACAACCACATGAAGAAGAACTAGGCCGGATGAGACCCATTATTTCTTGAATATCGAGTTGCTTCTTTAGCTCCTTCAACTCTTCAGGTCCGAGCTTGTAAGGACGCTTGCACACAGGTTCCGTGCCAGGCTCAAGATCAATAACGAATTCAACTGGCCAGTGCGGAGGCATTCCTGGAAGCTCTTCTGGAAAGACGTCTTGATATTTGCAAATGACTGGAATTTTCGAGATGGCATCCAGTTCACCCTTCTCATTGAGAGAAAACAGACGGATGGTATTATCCCGAGCGGCAAAGACAATTACATCCTCAGTCGAATGAGTCAATTGAATCTGCCTGGCAGCACAATCAAGATGCGCCTTGTGCTTAGAAAGCCAATCCATTCCGAGAATAAGATCAATATCCGAGTCACCAAGAACCGTAGGAGAAGATAGAAACTTGTAGTCTCCCAAAGTGATAGTAACATCCGGAGCAATGGAGTTAGCATGCATGCGCCTACCGGGAGAGACAACTGCTAATGGACTAGGCAAAATTTGCAAAGCCAAACCATGCTTAGATGAAAACGGTCTCGAGATGAAACAATGCGATGCACCCGTGTCAAAAAGAACTTTTGCAGGAACATCGTTAACATGAAGGTTACCCATGATGACATCTGACGGATCCTCTGCCTGAGCTGCATTCATCAAGTTGACCTTGGCATGCTTGGTGTTATGCTTGACCATAGCTATACTTGCCGATCTCACAGGAGGAGGAGGAAGGCGCCTCTGATTGAGACACTTGTTGGCATAGTGACGCTTCTGTTGGCACTTGTTGCACGTGACCTCTGAAAGCGGACGGTGATACGGAGCACTCGATCTTGTAGCTTGAGACGAAGTCTTGTTCTGAAAGCTAGGGTTGGGTGGGTGGGAAGATCCACTGCCACCTTTGCACTTCTGCTAATACGGCTGACGGAACGGAGGAGGAGGAAGCCAATACTTCTGCTGCTTGGCCACTTGAGTAGAGGAAGGAGTAGCATCTCTAACTCGCTTCTTGGAAGCATCACACCTTAGTTGAGCGGCCTCTTGCTTCAATGCCATGTTGTAGAACTCATCGTACCTCAAGGGCTCAAAGAGAACAAGAGCTAGCTGAATTTCTTCTCTGAGACCACCCCTGAACTGGTATATCATGCTCTTCTCATCAGGTACGTCCTGCTTGGCAAAGCGGGCGAGCTTCTGGAACAACTTGTTGTAGTCATAGACAGACAAAGAGCCTTGCTTCAGGTTGCGGAATTCCTCACGCTTGCTTTCAACCACGCTCTGAGGGATATGGTGAGCTCTGAAATCTTGATGGAATTCATCCCAGGTAATGACACGTCCACCTCTGGAATCCTTGTTGAAGGAAATATGCCCTAGAGGCAATAATAAAGTTATTATTTATTTCCTTATATCATGATAAATGTTTATTATTCATGCTAGAATTGTATTAACCAGAAACATAATACATGTGTGAATACATAGACAAACAGAGTGTCACTAGTATGCCTCTACTTGACTAGCTCGTTAATCAAAGATGGTTATGTTTCCTAACCATGGACAAAGAGTTGTTATTTGATTAACGGGATCACATCATTAGGTGAATGATCTGATTGACATGACCCATTCCATTAGCTTAGCACCCGATCGTTTAGTATGTTGCTATTGCTTTCTTCATGACTTATACATGTTCCTATGACTATGAGATTATGCAACTCCCGTTTACCGGAGGAACACTTTGTGTGCTACCAAATGTCACAACGTAATTGGGTGATTATAAAGGTGCTCTACAGGTGTCTCCAAAGGTACATGTTGGGTTGGCGTATTTCGAGATTAGGATTTGTCACTCCGATTGTCGGAGAGGTATCTCTGGGCCCTCTCGGTAATGCACATCACATAAGCCTTGCAAGCATTGCAACTAATGAGTTAGTTGTGAGATGATGTATTACGGAACGAGTAAAGAGACTTGCCGGTAACGAGATTGAACTAGGTATTGAGATACCGACGATCGAATCTCGGGCAAGTAACATACCGATGACAAAGGGAACAACATATGTTGTTATGCGGTCTGACCGATAAAGATCTTTGTAGAATATGTAGGAGCCAATATGGGCATCCAGGTCCCGCTATTGGTTATTGACCGGAGACGTGTCTCGGTCATGTCTACATTGTTCTGGAACCCGTAGGGTCCGCACGCTTAAGGTTTCGATGACAGTTATATTATGAGTTTATGAGTTTGGATGTATCGAAGGAGTTCGGAGTCCCGGATGAGATCGGGGACATGATGAGGAGTCTCGAAATGGTCTAGACGTAAAAATCGATATATTGGACGACTATATTCGGACATCGGAAAGGTTCCGAGTGATTCGAGTATTTTTCGGAGTACCGGAGAGTTACGGGAATTCGCCGGGAGAAGTATTGGGCCTTATTGGGCCATACGGGAAAGAGAGAGGGGCTGCCTAGGGCAGGCCGCGCGCCCCCCAAGGCCTAGTCCGAATTGGACTAGGGGGAGGGGCTGCGCCCCTTCCTTGTTTCCTACTCCTACTACATGGAAGGACTCCTAGTTGGACTAGGAAAGGGGAATCCTACTCCCGGTGGGAGTAGGACTCCCCTAGGCGCACCATAGAGAGGGCCGGCCCTCCCCTCCTCCACTCCTTTATATACGGGAGCAGGAGGCACCCCATAGACACACAAGTTGATCCACGTGATCTTATTCTTAGCCGTGTGCGGCGCCCCCTGCCACCATAGTCGTCGATAATATTGTAGCGGTGCTTAGGCGAAGCCCTGCGACAGTAGTACATCAAGATCGTCACCACGCCGTCGTGCTGACGGAACTCTTCCCCGACACTTTGCTGGATCGGAGTCCGGGGATCGTCATCGAGCTGAACATGTGCTAAAACTCGGAGATGCCGTAGTTTCGGTGCTTGATCGGTCGGGCCGTGAAGACGTACGACTACATGAACCAAACGCTTCCGTTGTCGATCTACAAGGGTACGTAGATCACACTCTCCCCTCGTTGCTATGCATCACCATGATCTTGCGTGTGCGTAGGAATTTTTTTGAAATTGCTACGTTCCCCAACAGTGGCATCCGAGCCTAGGTTTTATATGTTGATGTTATATGCACGAGTAGAACACAAGTGAGTTGTGGGCGATATAAGTCATACTGCTTACCAGCATGTCATACTTTGGTTCGGCGGTATTGTTGGACGAAGCGGCCCGGACCGACATTACGCGTACGCTTACGCGAGACCGGTTCTCCCGACGTGCTTTGCACATAGGTGGCTTGCGGGTGTCAGTTTCTCCAACTTTAGTTGAACCGAGTGTGGCTACGCCCGGTCCTTGCGAAGGTTAAAACATCACCAACTTGACAAACTATCGTTGTGGTTTTTGATGCGTAGGTAAGAACGGTTCTTGCTAAGCCCGTAGCAGCCACGTAAAACTTGCAACAACAAAGTAGAGGACGTCTAACTTGTTTTTGCAGGGCATGTTGTGATGTGATATGGTCAAGACGCGATGAGATATAAGTTGTTGTATGAGATGATCATGTTTTGTTGAAGTTATCGGCAACTAGAAAAATCCTTATGGTTGTCTCTCTATTGCATAAGATGCAAGCACCCAATAACTGCTTTACTTTATCGCTATGCGATAGCAATAGTTGCAAGAGCAATTGTTGGCGAGACGACCACGTGACGACACATTGATATAGATCAAGATGATGGAGATCATGGTGTCATGCCGGTGACGATAGAGATCATAACAGTACTTTGGAGATGGAAATCAAAGGCGCAAGATGATGATGGCCATATCATGTCACATATTTTGATTGCATATGATGTTTATCTTTTATACATCTTATTTTGCTTAGTTTGACGGTAGCATTTTAAGATGATCTCTCACTAATTATCAAGAAGTGTTCTCCCTGAGTATGCACTGTTGCGAAAGTTCTTCGTGCTGAGACACCACGTGATGATCGGGTGTGATAGGCTCTACGTTCAAATACAACGGGTGCAAAACAGTTGCACACGCGGAATACTCAGGTTATACTTGACGAGCCAAGCATATACAGATATGGCCTCGGAACACGGAGACCGAAAGGTCGAGCGTGAATCATATAGTAGATATGATCAACATAGTGATGTTCACCAATGAAACTACTCCATCTCACGTGATGATCGGACATGGTTTAGTTGATTTGGATCACGTAATCACTTAGAGGATTAGAGGGATGTCTATCTAAGTGGGAGTTCTTAAGTAATATGATTAATTGAACTTAAATTTATCATGAACTTAGTCCTGGTAGTATTTTGCAAATCATGTTGTAGATCAATAGCTCGCGTTGTTGCTTCCCTGTGTTTATTTTGATATGTTCCTAGAGAAAATTGTGTTGAAAGATGTTAGTAGCAATGATACAGATTGGATCCGTGATCTGAGGTTTATCCTCATTGCTGCACAGAAGAATTATGTCCTTGATGCACCGCTAGGTGACGGGCCTATTGCAGGAGCAGATGCAGATGTTATGAACGTTTGGCTAGCTCAATATGATGACTACTTGATAGTTTAGTGCACCATGCTTAACAGCTTAGAATCGGGACTTCAAAGACGTTTTGAACGTCATGGACCATATGAGATGTTCGAGGAGTTGAAGTTAATATTTCAAGCAAATACCCGAGTTGAGAGATATGAAGTCTCCAACAAGTTCTATAGCTAAAAGATGGAGGAGAATCGCTCAACTAGTGAGCATGTGCCCAGATTGTCTGAGTACTACAATCGCTTGAATCAAGTGGGAGTTAATCTTCCAGATAAGATAGTGATTGACAGAATTCTCTAGTCACCATCATCAAGTTTGTAGAACTTCGTGATGAACTATGATATGCAAGGGATAACGGAAACGATTCCCAAGCTCTTCGTAATGCGGAAATTGATGAAGGTAGAAATCGAGAAAAACATCAAGTGTTGATGGTAGACAAGACCACTAGTTTCAAGAAAAGGGCAGAGGGAAGAAGGGGAACTTCAAAAAGAACAGCAAGCAAGTTGCTGCTCAAGTGAAGAAGCCCAAGTCTGATCCTAAGCCTGAGACTAAGTGCTTCTACTGCAAAGGGACTGGTCACTGGAAGCGGAACTACCCCAAGTGATTGGCGGATAAGAAGGATGGCAAAGTGAACATAAGTATATTTGATATACATGTTATTGATGTGTACTTTACTAGTGTTTATAGCAACCCCTCAGTATTTGATACTAGTTCAGTTGCTAAGATTAGTAACTCGAAACGGGAGTTGCAGAATAAACAGAGACTAGTTGAGGGTGAAGTGATGATGTGTGTTGGAAGTGGTTCCAAGATTGATATGATCATCATCGCACACTCCCTATACTTTCGGGATTAGTGTTGAACCTGAATAAGTGTTATTTGGTGTTTGCGTTGAGCATAAATATGATTTGATCATGTTTATTGCAATATGGTTATTCATTTAAGTAAGAGAATAAATTATTGTTCTGTTTACATGAATAAAACCTTATATGGTTACACACCCAATGAAAATGGTTCATTGGATCTCGATCGTAGTAATACACATATTCATGATATTGAAGCCAAAAGAAGCAAAGTTAATAATGATAGTGCAACTTATTTGTGGCACTGCCGTTTAGGTCATATTGGTGTAAAGCGCATGAAGAAACTCCATGCTGATGGGATTTTGGAATCACTTGATTATGAATCAGTTGATGCTTACGAACCATGCCTCATGGGCAAAGATGACTAAGACTCCATTCTCCGGAACAATGGAGCGAGCGACAGATTTGTTGGAAATCATACATACTGATGTATGTGGTCCGATGAATAGGCTCGTGGCAGGTATCATTATTTTCTAATCTTCACAGATGATTTGAGCAGATATGGGTATATCTACTTGATGAAACATAAGTCTGAAACATTTGAAAAGTTCAAAGAATTTCAGAGTGAAGTGGAAAATCATCGTGACAAGAAAATAAAAGTTTCTACGATATGATCGCAGAGGTAAAATATTTGAGTTACGAGTTTGGCCTTCAATTAAAACAATGTGAAATAGTTTCACTACTCACGCCACCTGGAACACCATAGTGTAATGGTGTGTCCGAACGTCATAACCGTACTTTATTAGATATAGTGCGATCTATGATGTCTCTTACCGATCTACCACTATCGTTTTGGGGTTATGCATTAGAGACAGCTGCATTCACGTTAAATAGGGCACCATCTAAATCCGTTGAGACGACACCGTGTGAACTATGGTTTGGCAAGAAACCTAAGCTGTCGTTTCTTAAAGTTTGGAGTTGCGATGCTTATGTGAAAAAGTTTCATCTCGATAAGCTCAAACTCAAATCGGAGAAATATGTCTTCATAGGATACCCAAAGGAGACAGTTGGGTACACCTTCTATCACAGATCCGAAGGCAAGACATTCGTTGCTAAGAATGGATCCTTTCTAGAGAAGGAGTTTCTCTCGAAAGAAGTGAGTGGGAGGAAAGTAGAGAACTTGATGAGGTAACTGTATCTGTTCCCTTATTGGAAAGTAGTTCATCACAGAAATCTGTTCCTGTGACTACTACACCAATTAGTGAGGAAGCTAATGATGATGATCATGTAACTTCAGATCAAGTTACTATCGAATCTCGTAGGTAAACCAGAGTGAGATCCGCACCAGAGTGGTACGGTAATCCTATTCTGGAGGTCATGTTACTTGACCATGACGAACTTGCGAACTATGAGGAAGCGATGATGAGCCCAGATTCCGCGAAATGTTTTGAGGCCATGAAATCTGAGATATGATCCATGTATGAGAACAAAGTATGGACTTTGATGGATTTGCCCGATGATCGGCAAGCCATAGAAAATAAATGGATCTTCAAGAGGAAGACGGACGCTGATAGTAGTGTTACTATCTACAAAGCTAGAATTGTCGCAAAAAGTTTTCAACAAGTTCAAGGTGTTGACCACGATGAGAGTTTCTCACTCGTATCTATGCTTAAGTCTGTCCGAATCATGTTAGCAATTGCCGCATTTTATGAAATCCGGCAAATGGATAAACAAAACTGCATTCCTTAATGGATTTATTAAAGAAGAGTTGTATATGATACAACCAGAAGGTTTTGTCAATCTTAAAGGTGCTAACAAAATGTGCAAGCTCCAGCGATCCATCTATGGACTGGTGCAAACATCTCGGAGTTGGAATATACGCTTTGATAAGTTGATCAAAGCATATAGTTTTATACAGACTTGCGGTGAAGCCTGTATTTACAAGAAAGTGAGTGGGAGCACTACAACATTTCTGATAAAGTATATGTGAAAGACATATTGTTGATCGGAGATAATGTAGAATTATTCTGCAAACCATAAAGGAATGTTTGAAAGGAGTTTTTCAAAGAAAGACCTCGGTGAAGCTGCTTACATATTGAGTATCAAGATCTATAGAGATAGATCAAGACGCTTGATAAGTTTTTTCAATGAGTACATACCTTGACAAGATTTTGAAGTAGTTCAAAATGGAACAGTCAAAGAAAAAGTTTCTTGCCTGTGTTACAAGGTGTGAAGTTGAGTAAGACTCAAAGCCCGACCACGGCAGAAGATAGAAAGAGAATGAAAGTCATTCCCTATGCCTCAGTCATAGGTTCTATAAAGTATGCCATGCTGTGTACCAGATCTATTGTATACCATACACTGTGTTAAGAGAGGGAGTACAATAGTGATCTAGGAGTAGATCAATGGACAGCGGTCAAAATTATCCTTACTGGAATAAGGATATGTTTCTCGATTACGGAGGTGACAAAAGGTTCGTCGTAAAGGGTTACGTCGATGCAAGTTTTGACACTGATCCAGATGACTCTAAGTCTCAATCTGGATACATATTGAAAGTGGGAGCAATTAGCTAGAGTAGCTCCATGCAGAGCATTGTTGACATAGAAATTTGCAAAATACATGCGGATCTGAATGTGGCAGAACCGTTGACTAAACTTCTCTCACAAGCAAAACAAGATCACTTTTTGGGTCTTAATCACATAGCGATGTGAACTAGATTATTGAATCTAGTAAACCCTTTGGGTGTTAGTCACATGGAGATGTGAACCAATCACATAAAGATGTGAACTATTGATGTTAAATCACATGGCGATGTGATCTAGATTATTGACTCTAGTGCAAGTGGGAGACTGAAGGAAATATGCCCTAGAGGCAATAATAAAGTTATTATTTATTTCCTTATATCATGATAAATGTTTATTATTCATGCTAGAATTGTATTAACTAGAAACATAATACATGTGTGAATACATAGACAAATAGAGTGTCACTAGTATGCCTCTACTTGACTAGCTCGTTAATCAAAGATGGTTATGTTTCCTAACCATGGACAAAGAGTTGTTATTTGATTAACAGGATCACATCATTAGGTGAATGATCTGATTTACATGACCCATTCCATTAGCTTAGCACCCGATCATTTAGTATGTTGCTATTGCTTTCTTCATGACTTATACATGTTCCTATGACTATGAGATTATGCAACTCCCGTTTACCGGAGGAACACTTTGTGTGCTACCAAACGTCACAACGTAACTGGGTGATTATAAAGGTGCTCTACAGGTGTCTCCAAAGGTACATGTTGGGTTGGCGTATTTCGAGATTAGGATTTGTCACTCCGATTGTTGGAGAGGTATCTCTGGGCCCTCTCGGTAATGCACATCACATAAGCCTTGCAAGCATTGCAACTAATGAGTTAGTTGTGAGATGATGTATTACGGAACGAGTAAAGAGACTTGCCGGTAACGAGATTGAACTAGGTATTGAGATACCGACGATTGAATCTCGGGCAAGTAACATACCGATGACAAAGGGAACAACGTATGTTGTTATGCGGTCTGACCGATAAAGATCTTCGTAGAATATGTAGGAGCCAATGTGGGCATCCAGGTCCCGCTTTTGGTTATTGACCGGAGACGTGTCTCGGTCATGTCTACATTGTTCTCGAACCCATAGGGTCCACATGCTTAAGGTTTCGATGACAGTTATATTATGAGTTTATGAGTTTTGATGTACCGAAGGAGTTCGGAGTCCCGGATGAGATCGGGGACATGACGAGGAGTCTCGAAATGGTTGAGACGTAAAAATCAATATATTGGACGACTATATTCGAACATCGGAAAGGTTCCGAGTGATTCGAGTATTTTTCGGAGTACCGGAGAGTTACGGGAATTCGCCGGGAGAAGTATTGGGCCTTATTGGGCCATACGGGAAAGAGAGAGGGGCTGCCTAGGGCAGGCCGCGCGCCCCCCAAGGCCTAGTCCGAATTGGACTAGGGGGAGGGGCTGCGCCCCTTCCTTGTTTCCTACTCCTACTACATGGAAGGACTCCTAGTTGGACTAGGAAAGGGGAATCCTACTCCCGGTGGGAGTAGGACTCCCCTAGGCGCGCCATAGAGAGGGCCGGCCCTCCCCTCCTCCACTCCTTTATATACGGGGGTAGGAGGCACCCCATAGACACACAAGTTGATCCACGTGATCTTATTCTTAGCCGTGTGCGGCACCCCCTGCCACCATAGTCCTCGATAATATTGTAGCGGTGCTTAGGCGAAGCCCTGCGACAGTAGTACATCAAGATCGTCACCACGCCGTCGTGCTGACGGAACTCATCCCCGACACTTTGCTGGATCGGAGTTCGGGGATCGTCATTGAGCTGAACGTGTGCTAAAACTCGGAGGTGCCGTAGTTACGGTGCTTGATCGGTCGGGCCGTGAAGACGTACGACTACATCAACCAAACGCTTCCGTTGTCGATCTACAAGGGTACGTAGATCACACTCTCCCCTCATTGCTATGCATCACCATGATCTTGCGTGTGCGTAGGAATTTTTTTGAAATTGCTACGTTCCCCAACACTTGTACTGCTGGAACCATTCTGCAGCTTGATCTTTGAGTTGGAAGGAAGCGAACTTGACAAAGTCCTCAGGCCTGACGTTACTGCACTCGAAATGCTTGCACAGATCCACAAGCCAATCATCAGCATCGGTTGCCTCAACACAATTGCTGAAAGTCTTCGGCCCGTTAGCAAGGAACTGGTTGAGTGTAGCAAAGTGATTCTGATTGTTGCCTTGGTTCCCTTGGTTGCCTTGATTGCGCTCTTGAAGAATTTGCATGATCAACTGTGTGTTTGCATTGGTTGCGGCCATCACAGCTTGCCATGCCTCCGGAGGAGGTGGAGGTGGTGGCGGATCCTGATTCTGATTCTGATTGGTGCTCTTAGCGGGAGCCATCCTGAAGAGGTTGACCACCGTTAGCACATAGACAGATAAAATGAAGCTGAATCCAACGGAATGAAAATTGCAACATATAGTATTCACATCCGAACAAAATGAACTAATGCATTCCTCTTGAAATGGTCACATATCCATAAATTGAGAAGCCACTTAGAATTTAGGTAGAGAAATAAATCAACAAGGTACGGATCAAGAACGAATAATCGGTAAGAAATCCCAATCTCAAACCAATATCCGTGGAAGAAGAAACTAGAGCTACAAGAATTCCCACCTATGAAACTCCCGAACCTTTCCGGTTATGCAATCTGGTGTTGGAGATACAGGGGAAGCATAATATCTCACCCAAATCTAGCAAATCCTACATCCAGCTGTATCCATCCTTCAACACATAACCGAGAAAAACTTCGGAAACCATCTACCTCAACCTTCGAAAAGCATCCGTTATACAAGTTATGGCGATACTCCCGAACTCCCGCCCCAGTACTGGGTGGCGTTGAGGTTATCTCACCAAACGAACTGCATAAAAGAGATTTCCGATGTCGGCGTACTAAACTCAGGTATTCCAGAACTGCAACGATAAAATTATGATGACAACACCTCAGAGCTCAACTCCCCGGGACACTTCCACAAAACCCCTGACAGGAGGCACCAAGACAATGTTCTCGTCATAAAACCATTGGAACGATTCCAAGATACCCGCGTGATCCTAATTTTTTTAGTGAAATTTGAGAAGAGAAGAGTCAAAACTCTACGTTAGGATGCCTTACCAGAGCGATGAGGAGACTGGGAAGTAAAAAGAATTCCTAAACTCTCCGATATATAATTCCTAAATGACTCAAAACATTTTTCTAGACACAACTCGGCCGCTAAAAACGATCAAGCAATGGGGCTCCTAAGGTCGGGGAAGGCTCTGATTACCAACTTTTAACACCCTCGATGCGACTATATCTCCCACGTGTCGAGGCACGACTTAGAGGCATAATTGCACTGAAGGCATATGTCGCAAGTTAGGCAATCTTCACAACATCCCATGTAATATAGATAATAAAAGGGGAGATAACATAGTTGGCTTACACTCGCCATGTCAATCAAGTACATAAATAACATTACATCATCCAAAACACTCATGGCCCGACTACGGCGCCGAAATAAAAGATAACCCAACATGCGACACGGTCCCGATCACCCCCAACTGGGCACCACTACTGATCATTAGGAAACGAAACATAGTATCATTGAGAGTCTTCGTCGAACTCCCACTTGAGCTCAAGCACGTCACCTGGAGCGGAATCATCAGGCCCTGCATCTGGTTTAATAGTAATCTGTGAGCCACAAGGACTCAGCAATCTCGCACCCTCGCGATCAAGACTATTTAAGCTTATAGGTAAGGCAAGGTAAATATGTGTGGAGCTGCAGCAAGCGACTAGCATATATGGTGGCTAACCTGTTCGCAAAAATAGAGCGAGAAGAGGAGGCAAAGCGCGAGCGAGAAACTAGAGAGCAACCTGCGCAAACATTACTCCAACACCGTGTCCACTTCCCGGACTCCGCCGAGAAGAGGCCATCACAGTAACTCACACGGTTGATTCATTTTAATTAAGTTAAGGTTCAAGTTTTCTACAACCGGACATTAACAAATTCCCATCTGCCCATAACCGCGGGCACGGCTTTCGAAAGTTCAAATCCCTGCAGGGGAGTCCCAACTTAGCCCATGACAAGCTCTCACGGTCAATGAAGGAATAGACCTCCTCCCGAGACGTTCTGATCAGACTGGTATCTCGGTTCTTCAAGACACTTCGACAGGTTAAAACAAAACCAGCAACACCGCCCGAATGTGCCGACAAATCCCGATAGGAGCTGCACATACTCTTTCTCAGGGCACACTCAGATTGTCTTAGGTACGAGTAGGCCAGCCCAGGGTTGCCCCTGGTGGCCACCGGCAGCTGACAGGTGGACCAACACTCAGAAGAGCACTGGCCCC
>NC_057794.1:283631733-283632980 GCF_018294505.1 Triticum aestivum | reverse complement strand
GGTGGCAAATGGTAAAACCAAGGTTGGGCATTGCTGGAAAAGCTTTAATCAAGGCGAACTATCAAGGGGTTCCCATTATAACCCAACCGCATAAGGAACGCAAAATCCGGGAACATAACACCGATATGACGGAAACTAGGGCGGCAAGAGTGGAACAAAACACTAGGCGAGAGGCCGAGCCTTCCACCCTTTACCAAGTATATAGAATGCATTAAGATAACAAGATAATATAATGATATCCCAACAAGTAAATAAATGTTCCAACAAGGAACGGCCTCCAATCTTCACCTGCAACTAGCAACGCTATAAGAGGGGCTGAGCAAAGCGGTAACATAGCCAAACAATGGTTTGCTAGGACATGGTGGGTTAGAGGTTTGACATGGCAATTTGGGAGGCTTGAAAGCAAGTGGTAGGCATCGTAGCAATGGCATAGCAAAAGAGCGAGCATCTAGCAAAGCAAAGATAGTAGTGATTTCGAGGGTATGATCATCTTGCCTGCAAAGTTGTCAGAGTTGACTGGATCCTCGAAAGCAAACTCAATGGGCTCCTCGTTAGCGAACTCGTCTCCCGGCTCTACCCAAACAAGACAAACAAGCAAACGGAACACAATCAACCACGTGCAAAGCTCAAATAATATGATGCAATGATGGTATGCTATGGGGGATTACGTTATATTTATTTCTCGGGTTCGGGTCTTTGTCTCTGTGTGTTGTTTTCGTTTTCATGCATCTCATATCATGTCATCATGTGCATTGCATTTGCATACTTGTTCATCTCATGCATTCGAGCATTTTCCCCGTTGTCCGTTTTGCATTCCGGCGCTTCGTTCTCCTTCGGTGGTCATTTCTAGCCTTCTTTCGTGTGTGGGGATTAAACATTTCCGGATTGGACCGAGACTTGTCATGCGGCCTTGGTTTACTACCGGTAGACCGCCTGTCAAGTTTCGTATCATTTGGACTTCGTTTGATACTCCAACGGTTAACCGAGGGACCAAAAAGGCCTTGTGTGTGTTGCAGCCCAACACCCCTCCAATTTGGCCCAAAACCCACCAAACTCTGCTCCATGTCCTAGATCGTTCGATCACGATCGCGTGGGCGAAAACCGCACCTCATTTGGACTCTCCTAGTCTCAGATTCCTCCCCGTCCTAAAAGAAACAAATCAACCCCCCCCCCTCGCACCGACGGACGTGTCCGGATCCGACCGAACAACGTCCGCCCGCCGCCGCCAGCCACCCAGCGCCCGCCAC
>NC_057794.1:283621675-283631457 GCF_018294505.1 Triticum aestivum | reverse complement strand
GGTCAGAGGCGCCCGTGGCCCGAGCCGCGCTGCCGCCCTTCTTCTCCTCCTCCGGCGGGCCGCCGCCGCCCGCCATCGTCGCCGGCGCCCCGAGCCACGCCCGCTGCCGTCCGCCGCCGCGCCCGACACCGCCGTCCGCCGCCGCGCCTCTCCGCCTCCCCGCCGTCCGCCGCCACGCCCGACGCCGCCGACCCCGCCGGCCGCCACCTCGGCATCCGCGCCCGCCACCGCCGGCCGCGCACAGTGCGCCCCGATCCAGATCCGGTCGCCGCTACAGTAAACCCTAACCCCGATTTTTTTGTCTAAGTCCTGGAAATTTGATCCAAGTTGCTTTGTTTGAGGACCCGTAACTTGGCATACGTAGCTCCGATTTGGGCGTATGATATATCAAAATCTTCGCCTCGACATGTACATAATTTCATTCCATTGCATCATTTGCATTTGAGGTCATCTTGTTGCCCAAAATGCTGTTAGAAGGAGGCTTCGTGAGTTAAATTACAGATCCGTTAGTTCATCATGCACTTTTGTCATTTTTGCCATGTTTAATCCGTGCATGATATGCCTGTGCCCCTTTGGGATGAATTGTTAAGCATTTTGTCTTCTTTCCAGAGGTGCCAACCATGCATTTTTAGGGTGTGTGTGTTGTCTTGTGAAAGCTTGCAAAGAGAGGCACCTGAGATTGCTGATTTCAGGAACTTAGTGATTTTCACTAAGTCTGGGATATTTTAGTTCATGATGCTATATGTCCAGCTTGTTTCCTAGTGATCCGTGCCTCTTTTGAGGATGATCAGTAAGGGAGTTTTGATATTTATGTTATGCTCTATCCATCCATGTCTTTGTTTCCATATGTGGAGCGCTCTGGGTTGACTCAATTGAGCTCAACTTTTGCTTCGTTGTTAATCTGGGCAGATCGTCAACTTGTTTGCGATTTTGCCGGAGCTATTGTTAGTGATCCATGCATGCTATGCCATTGTTCTTGCCATGTATAGCTAGCATTTTGTGTCTTCTTGCTGGATATATGCTTGTCTTGCCATGACTTGCACCGTAGTGAGTGCATCGAGCTCGTTTATATGCCTTCGGGAGTTATAATTTCTGCATGTCCCAGTTTTCACTAAGTCTGAAAACTGATTGTGTTCGAGCTATGTTCGTGAGCTCGGTAGAGTATTTTGTGAACCCTTTTGGCCCCAGGTCACTTTGGGTGTTTTGTTAAGCTTGTTGAGTAGCTCCATGCCATGGTCTTACTTGTCATGTTCGGGTCATGTATCATGTTGTTTTTCTGCTCCGAAGAGGGCTTCGTGATCTGAAATTTCAGGCTAGTGTTAATTTCACTAAGTCTGAAATCTGTTTTGCATATTCATTTTTGCCATGCTTGTTTGAACCCCTTAATGGATGAATTTGCCTATGGCTCAGTGCTAGTGATTTGTTAAGAATCTTGTGTACATCACTGCCATGTATTTTGTTTTCATGTTTGGTGGCTGTAGCATGTTCGTTTCGTTGCATTTAGGAGCCTACTTGCTGTATATCGCAGATCGGTTCGTTTCGTAAAACGCTCGCCATTTCCAAACCGTAGCTCCGATTCCTATGATCTTTATATCGTTTTCAGGTGATTTCTTCCCCTCTATCCAGTGGCACACTTGGTGATCCAAGTTGAGGCCAGTTTCTTGCATTTTTCTGTCACGTCTTGCATTTTGCATCCCGCATCGCTTCCCGCATAGCATATCATCTTTGCATATCATTGGTTGCCCGTGCACGTGGTTGATTGTATTCTTGTTGCTTGTTTGTGTTGTTTGGGTAGAACCGGGAGACGAGTTCGCTAACGAGGAGCCGGTTGAGTTTGCTTTTGAGGATCCAGTCAACTCTGACAGCTTTGCAGGCAAGATGATCATACCCTCGAAATCACTACTATCTTTGCTATGCTAGTTTGCTCGCTCTTGCTATGCCAATGCTACGATGCCTACCTTTTGCTTGTCAGCCTCCCAATTGCCATGTTCGAACCTCTAACCCACCTTGTCCTAGCAAACATTTGTTTGGCTATGTTACCGCTTTGCTCAGCCCTTCTTATAGCGTTGTTAGTTGCAGGTGAAGATTGGAGCCGTTCCTTGTTGGAACATTTATTTACTTGTTGGGATATCATTATATTGCTATGTTATTTTAATGCATCTATATACTTGGTAAAGGGTGGAAGGCTCGGCCTCTCGCCTAGTGTTTTGTTCCACTCTTGCCGCCCTAGTTTCCGTCATATCGGTGTTATGTTCCCGGATTGTTGCGTCCCTTACGCGGTTGGGCTATAATGGGAACCCCTTGATAGTTCACCTTGATTAAAGCTTTTCCAGCAATGCCCAACATTGGTTTTACCATTTGTCACCTAGCCTCTTTTCCCTTGGGTTTCCGGAGCCCGAGGGTCATCTTATTTTAACCCCCCCGGGCCAGTGCTCCTCTGAGTGTTGGTCCGAACCAGGCAGCCTGCGGGGCCACCTCGGGGAAACTCGAGGGTTGGTTTTACTCGTAGCTTGACCTATCCGAGCGTGCCCTGAGAAAGAGATATGTGCAGCTCCTATCGGGATTTGTCGGCACATTCGGGCGGTGTTGCTGGACTTGTTTTGACCTGTCGAATTGTCTTGTTGTACCGGGATACCGAGTCTGATCGGTGTGTCTCGGGTGGAGGTCTATTCCTTCGTTGACCATGAGAGCTTGTCATGGGCTAAGTTGGGACTCCCCTGCAGGGATTGATCTTTCGAAAGCCGTGCCCGCGGTTATGGGTAGATGGGAATTTGTTAATGTCCGGTTGTAGATAACTTTAACTAAACTTAATTAAAATGAATCAACTGAGTGTGTTGCCGTGATGGCCTCTTCTCGGCGGAGTCCGGGAAGTGGACACGGTGTTGGAGTAATGCTTGCGCAGGTTGTTCTTCTAGATTCTCGCTCGTGCTTTGCCTCCTCTTCTCGCTCTCTTTTGCGAATAAGATAGCCACCATATATGCTAGTCGCTAGCTGCAACTCCACATATATTTTGCCTCATCCATTCCTATAAGCTTAAATAGTTTTGATCGCGAGGGTGCGAGATTGCTGAGTCCCTGTGGCTCACAAATACTATAACTCCAGATGCAGGTCCAGGTGATTCCGCTCCAGGTGCCGAGTACGAGCTCAAGTGGGAGTTCGACGAGGACTCTCAGCGTTATTATGTTTCCTTTCCCGATGATCAGTAGTGGTGCCTAGTTGGGGTTTGATTCAGGGCCTTGTCGCATGTTGGGTTTTCTTCTATTTTGGCGCCGTAGTCGGGCCATGAGTGATTGTTTGATGGATGTTATATATGTACTCTGATGTGACGTGGCGAGTGTAAGCCAACTATGTATCTCCCCCTTTTATTATGCTTTACATGGGATGTTGTAATGATTGCCTGAGTTGCGACATTGCTTTCAATGCGGTTATGCCTCTAAGTCGTGCCTCGACACGTGGGAGCTATAGCCGCATCAAGGGCGTTACAAGTTGGTAATCAGAGCCTTCCCCGACCTTAGGAGCCCCATTGCTTGATCATTTTTAGCAGCCGAGTTGTGTCTAGAAAAATGTTTTGAGTCCTTAGGAATTATATATCGAAGAGCTTAGGAATTATTTTTACTTTCCAGTCTCCTCATCGCTCTGGTAAGGCATCCTGATGTAGAGTTTTGACTCTTCTCTTCTCAAATTTCACTAAATTTTTTTTAGGATCACGCGAGTATCAAGGATTTGTTCCGATGGCTTATGATGAGAATACTGTCTTGGTGCCTCCTGTCAGGGGTTTAGTGGAAGTGTCCCGGGAGTTGAGCTCTGAGGTGTTGTCATCATAATTTTATCGCTGCAATTCTGGAATACTTGAGATATGTTCGCCGACATCGAAAATCTCTTTTATGAAGTTCGTTGGTGAGATAACCTCGACGCCACCCAATACTGGGGCGGGAGTTCGGGAGTATCACCATAACTTGTATAACGGATGCTTTTCGAAGGTTGACATAGATGGTTTCCGAAGTTTTCTTGGTTATGTGTTGAAGGATGGATACAGCTGGATGTAGGATTTGCTAGTTTGGGTGAGATATTATGCTTCCCCTGTATCCCCAACACCTGATTGCATAACCGGAAAGGTTCGGGAGTTTCATAGGTGGGAATTCAAGTAGCCTTAGGATATCTTTCCGACAGATGTATGATATGAAATTGGGGTTCGACGTCTAGTGGTTCGTCTATTCACGGTCGATTTTACAGTGATCTCGTTGTGTCTTAAAGAGTCCTTGGCTATGCTGACTCGGGGATGCTTCGTAGGTCATGTGCACTGCCTTGTACATGATGGTGCTGTACGATCGAGCCCGTGTAGGTCCCACCACGAAAACTTCGGACGAAATTTCTATCATATGTGTGTTCCGGCTTATTCCGCAAGCCAACCCTTGGTTTTATTTCGAGTTGTGGCTTTCGTTTTGCTTCGACGTCATATGTTGATTCCATCCCCCGTTGATGTACCCCTTCTACCTGATTCTTCGTGGCTTCGCAATTTAGGAATATGTGACCACTTCAAGAGAAATGCATTCGTTCATTTTGTTCGGATGTGAAGACTTTATGTTGCAATTTTCATTCCGTTGGATTCACCTTCAATACTTGTCTATTTGTGTGCTAATGGTGGTCAACCTGTTCAGGATGGCTCCTCCAACGCGCACGACTCCGAATCCTGATCCGCCACCGCCTCCACCTCCTCCAGAGGCATGGCAAGCTGTGATGGCCACAACCAATGCAAACACTCAGCTGATCATGCAAATTCTCCAAGAGCGCAATCAAGGCAGTCAAGGGAATCAAGGCAGCAATCATAGTCACTTTGCTACACTCAACCAGTTCCTTGCTAACGGGCCAAAGACTTTCAGTAATTGTGTTGAGGCAACCGATGCTGACGATTGGCTTGTGGATCTGTGTAAGCATTTCGAGTGCAGTAACGTCAGGCCTGAGGACTTTGTCAAGTTCGCTTCCTTCCAACTCAAAGATCAGGCAGCAGAATGGTTCCAGCAATACAAGGATTCCAGAGGTGGACGTGTTATCACTTGGGATGATTTCCGTCAAGATTTCCGAGCTCATCACATTCCGCAGAGCGTGGTTGAAAGCAAGCGTGAGGAATTCCGCAATCTGAAGCAAGGCTCTTTGTCTGTCTATGACTACAACAAATTGTTCCAGAAGCTTGCCCGCTTTGCAAAGCAGGACGTGCCTGATGAGAAGAGCATGATATATCAGTTCAGGGGTGGTCTCAGAGAAGATATTCAGCTCGCTCTTGTCCTCTTCGAGCTCTTGAGATACGATGAGTTCTACAACATGGCACTGAAGCAAGAGGCTGCTCAGTTGAGGTGTGATGCTTCCAGGAAGCGTGCCAGAGATGTTACTCCTTCTTTCTCTACTCAAGTGGTCAAGCAGCAGAAGTATTGGCTTCCTCCTCCTCCGTTCCGTCAGCCGTTTCAGCAGAAGAGCAAAGGTGGCAGTGGTTTCTCCCACCCACCCAACCCAGGCTTTCAGAACAAGACTTCGTCTCAACCTCCAAGACCAAGTGCTCCGTATCACCGTCCGCTTTCAGAGGTCACGTGCAACAAGTGCCAACAGAAGGGTCACTATGACAACAAGTGTACCAACCAGAGGCGTCTTCCTCCTCCTCCTCCTGTCAGATCGGCAAGTACAGCTATGGTCAAGCACAATCCCAAGCACGCCAAGGTCAATATGCTGAATGCAGCTCAGGCTGAGGATTCTTCAGATGTCATCATGGGTAACCTTCCTATTAATGATAATCTGCAAGTTCTTTTTGACACGGGTGCATCGCATTGTTTCATGTCAAAGCCATTTTTTACCAAGCATGAGTTCGTTTCTTCTCATTTGGGTAAACAAATGGATATCGTTTCTCCTGGCAAACGTTTGAGTGCAAGTCTGGAGGTGCCAGATGTCTCTATCACGATGGGCGATTTCAAGTTTCTTGCTTCTCCAATGGTTCTTGGTAACTCGGATATCGATCTTATTCTCGGGATGGACTGGCTCTCTAAGCATAAAGCTCAGCTTGATTGTGCAGCCAAGCAGATTCAATTGACTCATTCGTTTGAGGATGTAATTGTCTTTGCCGCCCGGGATAATACCATCTAGTTGTTTTCTCTCAATGAGAAGGGTGAATTGGATGCTATTTCGCAGATTCCGGTTGTTTGTGAGTATCAAGATGTCTTTCTAGAAGAACTCCCAGGGATGCCTCCAAACCGGCCTGTTGAATTTGTTATTGAACTTGAGCCCGGTACGGAACCTGTGTGCAAACGTCCCTACAAGCTCGGCCCCGAAGAGTTGAAGGAGCTAAAGAAACAACTCGATGAGCAAGAAAGATTGGGTCTCATTCGGCCTAGTACTTCTCCGTGGGGTTGTGGTGTTCTTTTTGTGAAGAAGAAGGATGGATCGAGTCGACTTTGTGTTGATTACCGTCCAGTAAACAAGAAGACCATCAAGAACAAATACCCACTTCCCAACATCAATGAGCTGTTCGAACAACTCAAGGGTGCTCAAGTATTCTCCAAGCTTGATCTCCGTATGGGTTATCATCAGATTCGTATTCGTGAGCAAGATATTCCCAAGACGGCGTTCAGAACAAGCTTTGGTTCATATGAATACACCGTCATGTCTTTTGGCCTCGCCAATGCTCCTCCGACGTTCTCTCGCATGATGAACTTCATCTTCAACCCCTACACGAATGACTTCGTTTTGGTCTATCTCGACGACATTCTGGTTTTCTCCAAGAACAAGGAAGATCATGCCAAGCACTTGCGTTTGGTTCTCGATAAACTCAGGGAACATCAGTTCTACGCCAAGTTCTCCAAGTGTGAATTTTGGCTCGATGAGGTTCTTTATCTTGGTCATATCATCTCTGCCAAGGGCATTTTCGTGAATCCCGAGAAGGTATCCGCAATTCTGAATTGGGAACCTCCTCAGAACATGAAGCAACTCCGCAGTTTTCTCGGTCTCGCAAGCTATTGCCGAAGATTCGTTGAAAACTTTTCCAAGATCGCGAAGCCTCTCTCAAATCTTCTTCAGAAGCATGTGAAGTACGTTTGGTCTCCGGAGTGTGATATTGCTTTCAACACTTTGAAAGAGAAATTGATCACTGCTCCAGTCTTGACTCCGCCTGATGAATCCAAGCCGTACGAGGTTTTTTGTGATGCCTCTCTCCAAGGTCTTGGCGCAGTGTTGATGCAAGAGAAGAAAGTTGTTGCTTATACATCTCGCCAGTTGAAGCCTAATGAGAAGAACTACCCCACTCATGATCTCGAGTTGGCGGCAGTTGTGCATGCTCTTTTGACTTGGAGACATCTTCTATTGGGAAAAAAGTGGACATTTTCACTGATCACAAGAGTCTCAAGTACATCTTCACTCAGCCTAGTCTCAACCTATGGCAAACTCGATGGGTCGAAATAATTCAAGAGTATAATCCGAGTATTGAGTATACTCCAGGCAAGGCCAATGTGATTGCTGACGCTTTGAGCAGAAAGGCCTACTGCAACAGTCTGATTCTCAAGCCTTATCAACCCGAGCTTTGTGAGGCTTTCCGCAAGCTTAATCTGCAAATTGTTCCTCAAGGTTTTCTCGCCAACCTTCAAGTCTCTCCTACCTTAGAAGACCAGATTCACCAAGCCCAACTTCTTGATGCTATGGTGAAAAAGGTGAAGATTGGGATTGCCAAGAGTCAGTCCAAGTACAAGTGCTACCGCCTTGATGACAAGGACACTCTCTTCTTCGAGGATCGTATTGTTGTGCCCAAAGGTGAACTTCGTAAGGTGATCATGAACGAGGCTCACAACTCTCTCCTCTCCATCCACCCTGGTAGCACGAAGATGTATCAGGACCTCAAGCAAGCTTATTGGTGGACTCGAATGAAGCGCGAGATCGCTCAATTCGTGAATGAATGTGATGTCTGCAGAAGAGTGAAGGCAGAACACCAAAGGCCAGCAGGTCTCCTCCAACCTCTTTCCATTCCAGAATGGAAGTTTGACCACATTGAAATGGACTTCGTGACTGGGTTTCCAAAGTCCAAGCGTGGCAATGATGCTATATTCGTTGTCATCGACAAGCTCACCAAAGTGGCTCACTTTCTGCCTATCAAAGAGTCAATCACTGCAGCTCAATTGGCGGAACTCTATACCTCTCACATTGTCTCTCTGCACGGTATTCCTCAAGTGATATCTTCAGACCGTGGCAGCATTTTTACCTCCAAGTTTTGGGATTCTTTTCAGAAAGCCATGGGCACCAGTATCCGCTTCAGCACTGCTTTCCATCCTCGAACGAGCGGTCAAGTCGAGCATGTCAACCAGATTCTCGAAGACATGCTCAGGGATTGTGTGATCTCCTTCAGCATGAAGTGGGAGGATTGTCTTCCTTATGCTGAATTCTCCTATAACAACAGTTTTCAAGCAAGTTCGGGCAAGGCCCCTTTTGAAATTCTGTATGGCAGGAAGTGCCGTACCCCTCTCAACTGGTCTGAAACCGGTGAACGTCAGCTGCTGGGTAATGACTTAATCACAGAAGCAGAAGAAATGTGCAAAGTCATTCGTGATAACCTCAAAGCAGCCCAATCCCGCCAGAAGAGCTACTATGATAGTAAGCACCGTGATTTGGCTTTCGAAATCGGAGATCTTGTTCACCTCCGTGTCTCTCCTATGAAAGGTACTCGTCGCTTCGGTATCAAAGGGAAGCTTGCCCCTAGATACGTGGGACCTTTCAAGATTGTCAGCAAGAGAGGCGACCTCGCCTATCAACTCGAGCTTCCTTCAAACTTTGCAAATGTTCATGATGTGTTCCATGTCTCTTAGTTTCGAAAGTGCTTCAAGACTCCTGACCGCACCGTCAACTTCGAGGACATTGAGCTCCAAGAAGATCTCTCCTATCGTGAGCACCCAGTTGCTATTCTTGAAGAGACTGAACGCAAGACTCGCAACAAGTCAATCAAATTTCTCAAAGTCAAGTGGTCTCACCATTCCGACCGTGAAGCTACCTGGGAACGCGAGGATCACCTCCGTTCTGAGTACCCGGAGTTCTTTCAATCCTAGATCTCGGGACGAGATCTTTTCGTAGTGGTGGAGTGTTGTAACACCCCGGATGTAACTTTCCCTATTCGTACTCCAACTCTTGCCGTTTCCGGCATTAAGTTATATTTATTTGTCGGGTTCGGGTCTTTGTCTCCGTGTGTTGTTTTCGTTTTCATGCATCTCATATCATGTCATCATGTGCATTGCATTTGCATACTTGTTCATCTCATGCATTCGAGCATTTTCCCTGTTGTCCGTTTTGCATTCCGGCGCTTCGTTCTCCTCCGGTGGTCATTTCTAGCCTTCTTTCGTGTGTGGGGATTAAACATTTCCGGATTGGACCAAGACTTGTCATGCGGCCTTGGTTTACTACCGATAGACCGCCTGTCAAGTTTCGTATCATTTGGACTTCGTTTGATACTCCAACGGTTAACCGAGGGACCGAAAAGGCCTTGTGTGTGTTGCAGCCCAACACCCCTCCAATTTGGCCCAAAACCCACCAAACTCTGCTCCATGTCCTAGATCGTTCGATCACGATCGCGTGGGCGAAAACCGCACCTCATTTGGACTCTCCTAGCTCCACTTATGCCTATATATACGCCCCCCCCATTCCTAGTCTCAGATTCCTCCCCGTCCTCAAAAAAAAAACAGATCACCCCCCCCACCGACGGACGTGTCCGGATCCGACCGGACAACGTCCGCCCGTCGCCTCCAGCCACCCAGCGCCCGCCACGT
>NC_057794.1:283613673-283620927 GCF_018294505.1 Triticum aestivum | reverse complement strand
CGCCGCCTCGGCATCTGCGCCCGCCGCCGCCGGCCGTGCACAGTGCGCCCCGATCCAGATCCGGTCGCCGCTACAGTAAACCCTAACCCCGATTTTTTTGTCTAAGTTCTGGAAATTTGATCCAAGTTGCTCTGTTCGAGGACCCGTAACTTGGCATCCGTAGCTCCGATTTGGGCGTATGATATATCAGAATCTTCGCCTCGACATGTACATAATTTCATTCCATTGCATCATTTGCATTTGAGGTCATCTTGTTGCCCAAAATTCTGTTAGAAGGAGGCTTCATGAGTTAAATTGCAGATCCGTTAGTTCATCATGCACTTTTGTCATTTTTGCCATGTTTAATCCGTGCATGATATGCTTGTGCCCCTTTGGGATGAATTGTTAAGCATTTTGTCTTCTTTCTAGAGGTGCCAACCATGCATTTTTAGGGTGTGTGTGTTGTCTTGTGAAAGCTTGCAAATAGAGGCACCTGAGATTGCTGATTTCAGGAACTTAGTGATTTTCACTAAGTCTGGGATATTTTAGTTCATGATGCTATATGTCCAGCTTGTTTCCTAGTGATCCGTGCCTCTTTTGAGGATGATCAGTAAGGGAGTTTTGATATTTATGTTATGCTCTATCCATCCATGTCTTTTTTTGCATATGTGGAGTGCTCTGGGTTGACTCAATCAAGCTCAACTTTTGCTTCGTTGTTAATCTGGGCAGATCCTCAACTTGTTTGCGATTTTGCCGGAGCTATTGTTAGTGATCCATGCATGCTATGCCATTGTTCTTGCCATGTATAGCTAGCATTTTGTGTCTTCTTGCTGGATATATGCTTGTCTTGCCATGACTTGCACCATAGTGAGTGCATCGAGCTCGTTTACATGCCTTCGGGAGTTATAATTTCTGCATGTCCCAGTTTTCACTAAGTCTGAAAACTGATTGTGTTCGAGCTATGTTCGTGAGCTCGGTAGAGTATTTTGTGAACCCTTTTGGCCCCAGGTCACTTTGGGTGTTTTGTTAAGCTTGTTGAGTAGCTCCATGCCATGGTCTTACTTGTCATGTTCGGGTCATGTATCATGTTGTTTTTCTGCTCCGAAGAGGGCTTCGTGATCTGAAATTTCAGGCTAGTGTTAATTTCACTAAGTCTGAAATCTGTTTTGCATATTCATTTTTGCCATGCTTGTTTGAACCCCTTAATGGATGAATTTGCCTATGGCTCAGTGCTAGTGATTTGTTAAGAATCTTGTGTATATCACTGCCATGTATTTTGTTTTCATGTTTGGTGGCTGTAGCATGTTCGTTTCGTTGCATTTAGGAGCCTACTTGCTGTATATCGCAGATCGGTTCGTTTCGTAAAACGCTCGCCATTTCCAAACCGTAGCTCCGATTCCTATGATCTTTATATCGTTTTCAGGTGATTTCTTCCCCTCTATCCAGTGGCACACTTGGTGATCCAAGTTGAGGCCAGTTTCTTGCATTTTTCTGTCACGTCTTGCATTTTGCATCCCGCATCGCTTCCCGCATAGCATATCATCTTTGCATATCATTGGTTGCCCGTGCACGTGGTTGATTGTATTCTTGTTGCTTGTTTGTGTTGTTTGGGTAGAGCCGGGAGACGAGTTCGCTAACGAGGAGCCGGTTGAGTTTGCTTTTGAGGATCCAGTCAACTCTGACAGCTTTGCAGGCAAGATGATCATACCCTCGAAATCACTACTATCTTTGCTATGCTAGTTTGCTCGCTCTTGCTATGCCAATGCTACGATGCCTACCTTTTGCTTGTCAGCCTCCCAATTGCCATGTTCGAACCTCTAACCCACCTTGTCCTAGCAAACATTTGTTTGGCTATGTTACCGCTTTGCTCAGCCCTTCTTATAGCGTTGTTAGTTGCAGGTGAAGATTGGAGCCGTTCCTTGTTGGAACATTTATTTACTTGTTGGGATATCATTATATTGCTATGTTATATTAATGCATCTATATACTTGGTAAAGGGTGGAAGGCTCGGCCTCTCGCCTAGTGTTTTGTTCCACTCTTGCCGCCCTAGTTTCCGTCATATCGGTGTTATGTTCCCGGATTGTTGCGTCCCTTACGCGGTTGGGCTATAATGGGAACCCCTTGATAGTTCGCCTTGATTAAAGCTTTTCCAGCAATGCCCAATATTGGTTTTACCATTTGTCACCTAGCCTCTTTTCCCTTGGGTTTCCGGAGCCCGAGGGTCATCTTATTTTAACCCCCCCGGGCCAGTGCTCCTCTGAGTGTTGGTCCGAACCAGGCAGCCTGCGGGGCCACCTCGGGGAAACTCGAGGGTTGGTTTTACTCGTAGCTTGACCTATCCGAGCATGCCCTGAGAAAGAGATATGTGCAGCTCCTATCGGGATTGGTCGGCACATTCGGGCGGTGTTGCTGGACTTGTTTTGACCTGTCGAATTGTCTTGTTGTACCGGGATACCGAGTCTGATCGGTGTGTCTCGGGTGGAGGTCTATTCCTTTGTTGACCGTGAGAGCTTGTCATGGGCTAAGTTGGGACTCCCCTGCAGGGATTGATCTTTCGAAAGCCGTGCCCGCGGTTATGGGTAGATGGGAATTTGTTAATGTCCGGTTGTAGATAACTTTAACTAAACTTAATTAAAATGAATCAACTGAGTGTGTTGCCGTGATGGCCTCTTCTCGGCGGAGTCCGGGAAGTGGACACGGTGTTGGAGTAATGCTTGCACAGGTTGTTCTTCTAGATTCTCGCTCGTGCTTTGCCTCCTCTTCTCGCTCTCTTTTGCGAATAAGATAGCCACCATATATGCTAGTCGCTAGCTGCAACTCCACATATATTTTGCCTCATCCATTCCTATAAGCTTAAATAGTTTTGATCGCGAGGGTGCGAGATTGCTGAGTCCCTGTGGCTCACAGATACTATAACTCCAGATGCAGGTCCAGGTGATTCCGCTCCAGGTGACGAGTACGAGCTCAAGTGGGAGTTCGACGAGGACTCTCAGCGTTATTATGTTTCCTTTCCCGATGATCAGTAGTGGTGCCTAGTTGGGGTTTGATTCAGGGCCTTGTCGCATGTTGGATTTTCTTCTATTTTGGCGCCGTAGTCGGGCCATGAGTGATTGTTTGATGGATGTTATATATGTACTCTGATGTGACGTGGCGAGTGTAAGCCAACTATGTATCTCCCCCTTTTATTATGCTTTACATGGGATGTTGTAATGATTGCCTGACTTGCGACATTGCTTTCAATGCGGTTATGCCTCTAAGTCGTGCCTCGACACGTGGGAGCTATAGCCGCATCGAGGGCGTTACACCGGGCCATCCGGCGTATGAAGGGGCTCATCGTCATCTCCGATTCCTCCTCGGACGACGACGATCGCCATGGATTCGGCTCTGACAATCCAGCACCTACCGCAAACGCCTATAGTTGCGCTGGCGACCAGAAGGACAAAGGACCGGCGAGGAAGTGGTGAAGACGCTCCTCCTTCATGTATTATTATCGTTTTTAGTTGTTTTGGCTTAGAATCTGTTCGGCGATGAACTGTGGTGATTTTTCGGATGATGGAAAGTGGATTTTGGTGCTCGTTTGCTGCCAATTCCTATGTCAGTTGTTTGATCTACGTAGACTAGTTCACATTGCATGCGTTGTATGGATATAGGGTGCTGGATATGAGGTATGCGACTGTGCAGGTGAGAATTTAAGGTCTGACTGGTCACCGTCCACGAACTCGCCCGACACGTCCGTGGACGTATAGGACGCCGGATTTGGTAATCCTGGCTGTAGATGGTCTCAGAAAACCACTTTCAAGGTGGAGTGATAACTTGCTTTGGAGTTGCGGCCATGGAACACCCACGATGCGGCTATATCTCCCACGTGTCGGAGCACGACTTAGAGGTATAACCGCATTGTAGGCATGTCGCAAGAGGGGTAATCTTTACACATCCCATGTACTGAATAAGAAAGAGATAAAGAGTTGGCTTACAATCGCCACTTCACACAATACATAAATATAGCATTACATCATCCAGATACAAACAAGGTCCGACTACGGAACCAAAATAAAGACAACACCAAATGCAAAAGATCCCCGATCGCCCCAACTAGGCTCCACTACTGATCGTCTGGAAAGGAAACATAGTAACATCCTGAATCCTCGTCGAACTCCCACTTGAGTTCAGTCGCATCCCCTGTACTGGCATCTTCGGCACCTGCATCTGGTTTTGGAAGTAATCTGTGAGTCACGGGGACTTAGCAATCTCACACCTCGTGATCAAGACTATTTAAGCTTCTGAGTAGGAAAAGGTAGTGAGGTGGAGCTGCAACAAGCACTAGCATATATGGTGGCTAACTTACGCAAATGAGAGCGAGAAGAGAAGCAAAGCACGGTCGAGAAGCTATAATGACCAAGAAGTGATCCTGAAACTACTTACGTTCAAGCATAACACGAGACCGTGTTATCTTCCCGGACTCTGCCGAAAAGAGACCATCACAGCTACACACGATGTTGATTCATTTTAATTAAGTTAAGTGTCAAGTTCTCTACAACCGGATATTAACAAATTCCCATCTGCCCATAACCACGGGCATGGCTTTCGAAAGTTCAAAACCCTGCAGGGGTGTCCCAACTTAGCCCATCACAAGCTCTCACGGTCAACGAAGGATATTCCTTCTCCCAGGACGACCCGATCAGACTCGGAATCCCGATTACAAGACATTTCGACAATGGTAAAACAAGACCAGCAAAGCCACCCGAATGTGCCGACAAATCCCGATAGGAGCTGCACATATCTCGTTCTCAGGGCACACCGAATTGTCCAAACTTCCGGTAGGCCAACCCAGAGTTGCCCCTGGTGGCCACCGGTGGCTGACAAGTTGGACCAACACTCAGAGGAGCACTGGCCCGGGGGTTTAAAATAAAGATGACCCTTGAGTCCACGGAACCCAAGGGAAAAAGGCTTAGGTGGCATATGGTAAAACCAAGGTTGGGCCTTGCTGGAGGAGTTTTATTCAAGGCGAACTGTCATGGGGTTCCCATTATAACCCAACCGCGTAAGGAATGCAAAATCAAGGAACATAACACCAGTATGATGGAAACTAGGGCGACAAGAGTGGAACAAAACACCAGGCATAAGGCCAAGCCTTTCACGCTTTACCAAGTATATATGTGCATTAAAGTAAACAAGATATAATAATGATATCCCAACAATAAACATGTTCCAACAAGGAATAAACTCCAACTTCACCTGCAACTAGCAACGCTATAAGAGGGGCTGAGCAAAGCGGCAATATAGCCAAACAATGGTTTGCTAGGAAATGTGGGTTAGAGGATTGACATGGCAATATGGGAGGCATGATATAGCAAGTGGTAGGTATCGCGGCATAGCAAAAGAGTGAGCAACTAGCAAGCAAAGATAGAAGTGATTTTGAGGGTATGGTCATCTTGCCCGCAAAGTTCTCCGAGTTGACGTAAGCTTGATCCTCGTAAGCGTACTCAACGGGTTCCTCGATCACGTACTCGTCTCCCGGCTCTACCCAAAGCAAGAACACAAGCAAAGGAAACCACAATTAACCACGGTGCAATGCGCAAACAACATGATGCAAAACATGGCATGATATGCGGGATGTGATATGCAATGCATATGCGTGCTCTGGAAGGAAAAGATTGAACCAGGCCTCAACTTGGCAAACCAAGAGTGCCACTGGAAAGATGAGTTGATTTCGGTCGAAATCGATATAAAGATCACCGGAATCGGATGCATGGTTTGCAATGACAAGCAAAACAAGAATGGCACAATTGTGCGATTAACAACACGATGCCATCTAGAATGCAACAAGAAACTAAGCTACCGCACTCCAACATAGAAACAAAGCACATGGCAGTGATCTACTCAAGATGCTTGACAAAAGATGAACAGTGAGCTATGGCTAAATCACACAAGAGCAGGTTCAAACAAGCATGGCAAAAGTGCAAAAGATATCAGCTTCACAGACTAGAGAAAATAACAACATGCCAGGAATTAACATCAGGAAGCAATATTTAGAGCAAGATAACAACATGCTACATGATCATAACATAGAAATACAAGGCATGTCATGAATCTAATCAAAGCATATAACAAAAGTCCCTTACTGACCATAAGCCAAAAAGGATCATAAGATATGATGGCACCCATGTAAACATAGCAAGTTTCGTTAACAAATTTAGACTTAGCAGAAAACTGGACATGGCATAAACATAATTATTAAGGCACGCTCGCGAGCTTGATGCACTCAACACAAGGCATTGCATGACAAACTAAGAATACTACCAGCAAGAAGACATGATCAAGAAGCTAGCCATGGCAAGAACAATCTCATAGCATGCATGGATCAACTACAACAACCTTGGCAAAATTGATTAACACGTAAACAATCTGCCAGGAACATTTTATAGCAAACGTAGAGCAAGATTGAGTCTTGCTAGGGTACTCTATAAATGCAAACAAGGACATGGATGGATAGAGCATAATCATATGTCAAAATCATCCTTACTGAACATACTCAAAAGAAGCATGGATCACTTTGTATCAACATGAATACATGGCATTAAAATAACAACAGGGAAATGACTTAGTGAAATTTCTAAGCCCCTGAAATCAGTAATATCACGAGAGCTACTTTGCATGCTTGTGCTAGTCACCACATTGATCAAAAAAATACATGGCATACACCCCTGTAAAGATGGTATGGCATAACCCAAAACACATGTAGAGCTCATGACCATATGCAGCACACAATAATCATGGAAAAAATGACAAATGCTCAAGATCTGCTAAGTAACAGGAACTAACATTTTATAGCACTCTTGCAACATCAATTTAGGCATCAAGATGGACTCAAACAAGCATGGTGCAATGGAACAAAATGAAGAGGACATCGAGATGAACATTTTGATATATGGCACGCCCAAAACAGAGCATCACACAGGAAGTTATGGCATGATGAACATGGCTAGAAAAGTGTAAAAATAAAAGATTTAGAGGGAAAAACAGGGGTCAACCCTAGGGTTCTCTGGATCTGGATCTGAGCGCACGGAAACAGAGGCTGGCCGGAGTCTTCGCCGGAGCTCTGGGAGAAGGCGGTGGCCGGTGATCCGGCCGGACCTCACCGGATCCGGCGCCGGCGGAGGTGGCACGACGACGAGGAGCAGGCAGCCTTGAGAGGCGCGGGCGGTGGCCGGGACCGGCAACGGGGGGCGATGGAGCCGGCGAGCTGCGGGCGGCGGCGGCAGAAGAGCAGCGTCG
>NC_057794.1:283603680-283613429 GCF_018294505.1 Triticum aestivum | reverse complement strand
GACACATGGCGGCGCGGGGTTGGACGGGTGGCGGTGGCGGACGCGTCCGGCGGCGGCCGGACGTGTCCGGTGGCGGCGGGAGGAGGTTAGGGTAGGTTTTGACCGCGAATTTCGGAGGGGACGTCTATTTATAGATTCTGGGAGCTAGGAGAGTCCAAATGGAGTGCGGTTTTCGGCCACACGATCGTGATCGAACGACCGAGAGGATGGAGGGGGTTTGGATGGGTTTTGGGCCACTTTGGAGGGGTGTAGGTCTGCAACACACACGAGGCCTTTACGGTTCCCCGGTTAACCGTTGGAGTATCAAACGGACTCCAAATGGCATGAAACTTGATAGGCGGTCTACCGATGGTGTACAAGGCCGCTTGGCAAATCTCGGTCCATTCCGAGAACGTTTAACACCAGCACACGAAAAGAGGCAAAAGGGGGCGCCGGAGGACATAGGAGTGTTGGATCGCAAAACGGACAACGGGGAAAAAGCTCGGATGCATGAGACGAACACGTATGCAAATGAGATGCACATGATGACATGATATAAAATGCATGACATGGACAAAATGCAAAATGAAGACAAAACCCAACCACGAGGTAATATCATAACTTAGAGCCGAAAATGGCAAGAGTTGGAGTACAAATATGGTAAGTTACATTCGGGGTGTTATAGGTCAGACTTAGAATCGGATAGCATAAGGGAGCGTCGTGCCGATCTGCCTCTACCGGTTCATCTATACCAATATAAAAAGACCCAAAGGGGCAGATCCAATTAATCTCGGCCATCAAATCTTTTCAATCCAACGACCTAGACTGCTTCAATGTCGAGCACTCAACACGTTTAGCATGCAGTTATTTCCATGGCAAATATAGTGCTAATCGCATAATAACACGTAAATAATATCCAACTTAATATCCGCATGCACTTAATATACTTCCAAATTAACGTGCATTGCACGTACACATTGACTAGTGCATATAATGTGCAAATAACCGATCTATGACAAGAGATGGATGGATGTGAGGGTCCATTAGTGCATCTGAACAGGGATAAATCTATTTGAATAGTCATGTCCGCGATTATGGACGACCTAGTGATTGATCAACTTTAACCTTAACAATGCCAACCATGTGAATGTCTTGTGGGGGAGATGCGAGGGGGGAGATAAGGTAGTGTTATCTTATGTTTGCGGTTAGGTAGGTGAATAGAGTAGTTGTGATCTCACATTTTACTTTGTATCTATTTGAATAGGTAGGCGCCCTCTCTTATTATCTCTAATATACACAAGTTGCAGCGCGTCTTTGTACTTATGTAGACCGCTTATTGTTGGGGAACATAGCATGCAATTTCAGAAAATTTCCTACGATCACGCAAGATCTATGTAGGAGATGCATAGCAAGGAGAGGGGGAGAGTGTGTCCACGTACCCTCGTAGACTGAAAGCGGAAGTGTTAGGTTAACGCACTTGATATAGTCGAACGTCTTCACGATCCAACCGATCTTAGTACCGAACGTACGGCACCTCCGTGTTCAGCACACATTCAGCTCGATGACGTCCCTCGAACTCTTGATCCAGCAGAGGGTCGAGGGAGAGTTCCGTCAGCACGACGGCGTGGTGGTGGTGACGCTGATGTGATCCGCGCAGGACTTCGCCTAAGTACTACGACGCTATGACCGAAGGAGTAAACTATGGAGGGGGCACCGCACACGGCTAAGAGAACAATTGATGTGCCTTTGGGGTGCTCCCGCCCCCGTATATAAAGGAGGGGAGGAGGAGGCGCGCCAAGGGGGGACTCCAACTAGGACTCCTAGTACTAGTAGGATTCGACCCCCTTCTTTTCCTTCTCATGGAGGTGGAAAGGGGGAAGGAAAGGGAGTACGAGAAGGAAAGGGGTTGGCGCCCCCTTCCCTAAACCAATTCGGCCTCCTCCCTTGTGGGGGGTGCACCAGCCCCTTGTGGGCTGGTTAGCCTCCCTCCTATGGCCCATATCTTCCTTCAGGGGGTTTCGGTAAGTCATGAAGAAAGCAATAGCAATAAGACTTAACGATCGTTATGCTAAGCTAACGGATGGGTCTTGTCCATCACATCATTCTCTAATGATGTGATCCCGTTCATCAAATGACAACACATGTCTATGGTTAGGAAACTTAACCATCTTTGATTAACGAGCTAGTCAAGTAGAGGCATACTAGGGACACTCTGTTTTGTCTATGTATTCACACATGTACTAAGTTTCCGGTTAATACAATTCCAGCATGAATAATAAACATTTATCATGATATAAGGAAATATAAAATAACAACTTTATTATTGCCTCTGGGGCATATTTCCTTCAGTCTCCCACTTGCACTAGAGTCAACAATCTAGTTCACATTGATACGTCCATTTTGCGTCATCCTTTTATATCGATATTTATTGCATTATGGGCTGTTATTACACATTATGTTACAATACTTATGCCTATTCTCTCTTATTTTACAAGGTTTACATGAAGAGGGGGAATGTCGACAGCTGGGATTCTGGGCTGTAAAAGGAGCAAATATTGGAGACCTATTATGCACAGCTTCAAAAGTCCTGAAACTTCATGGAAGTCATTTTGGAATTAATAAAAAATACTGAGCGGAGAAAGTTCCAAAGGGGGCCCACACCCTGGCCACGAGGGTGGGGGGCGCCCAGGGGGTAGGGCACGCCCCCTGCCTCGTGGGCCCCCTAGTGGCCTTCCGATGACCATCTTCTGCTCTATGAAGTCTTTTACCCTGGAAAAAATCATAAGCAAGCTCACGGGACGAAACTCCGCCGCCACGAGGCGGAACCTTGGCGGAACCAATCTAGGGCACCGGCGGAGCTGTTCTGCTGGGCAAACTTCCCTCCGGAAGGGGAAATCATCACCATTGTCATCACCAACGATCCTCTCATTGGGAGGGGGTCAATCTCTATCAACATCTTCACCAGCACCATCTCATCTCAAACCCTAGTTCGTCTCTTGTATCCAATCTTTGTATCCAAACCTCAGATTGGTACCTGTGGGTTGCTAGTAGCGTTGATTACTCCTTGTAGTTGATGCTAGTTGGTTTACTTGGTGGAAGATCATATGTTCAGATCCATTATGCATATTAATACCCCTCTGATTATGAACATGAATATGCTTTGTGAGTAGTTACGTTTGTTCCTGAGGACATGGGAGAAGTCTTGCTATAAGTAGTCATGTGAATTTGGTATTCGTTCGATATTTTGATGAGATATATGTTGTCATCCCTCTAGTGGTGTCATGTGAACGTCAACTACATGACACTTCACCATTGTTTGGGCCTAGAGGGAGGCATTGGGAAGTAATAAGTAGATGATGGGTTGCTAGAGTGACAGAAGCTTAAACCCTAGTTTATGCGTTGCTTCATAAGGGGCTGATTTGGATCCATATGTTTCATGCTATGGTTAGGTTTACCTTAATACTTCTGTTGTAGTTGCGGATGCTTGCAATAGGGGTTAATCATAAGTGAGATGCTTGTCCAAGTAAGGGCAGTACCCAAGCACCGGTCCACCCACATATCAAATTATCAAAGTACCGAACACGAATCATATGAACGTGATGAAAACTAGCTTGACGATAAACCCCATGTGTCCTCGGGAGCGCTTTCCTTCATATAAGAGTTTGTCTAGGCTTGTCCTTTGCTACAAAAAGGACTGGGCCATCTAGCTGCACCTTATTTACTTTTATTACTTGCTACTCGTTACAAATTACCTTATCACAAAACTATCTGTTACCGACAATTTCAGTGCTTGCAGAGAATACCTTACTGAAAACTGCTTATCATTTCCTTCTGCTCCTCGTTGGGTTCGACACTCTTACTTATCGAAAAAGGCTACGATAGATCCCCTACACTTGTGGGTCATCAAGACTCTTTTCTGGCGCCATTGCTGGGGAGTGAATCGCCTTTGGTAGGTGGAATTTGGTAAGGAAAAATTTATATAGTGTGCTGAAATTTACTGTCACTTGTTACTATGGAACATAATCCTTTGAGGGGCTTGTTCGGGGTATCTTCACCCCGACCAGTAGAGCAAAGAGTTGCTCCTCAACCTACTGAACCTACTGAAAATGTTTACTTTGAAATCCCTTCGGGTATGATAGAGAAACCGCTAGCTAATCCTTTTGCAAGAGATGGAACATTGCATCCTAATTTACACTTAATCTATGTGGATGAAGTTTGTGGATTATTTAAGCTTGCATGTATGCCCGAGGATGTTATCAAGAAGAAGGTCTTCCCTTTATCTTTGAAGGGAGAGGCATTGACATGGTATAGGCTATGTGATGACATGGGATCATGGGACTACAAGCGATTGAAATTGGAATTTCATCAGAAGTTTTATCCTATGAATCTTGTTCACCGGGATTGTAATTATATATATAATTTTTGGCCTCGCGAAGGAGAAAGCATCGCTCAAGCTTGGAGGAGGCTTAAGTCAATGTTATATTCATGCCCCAATCATGATCTCTCAAGAGAAATGATTATTCAAAAATTTTATGCTCGACTTTCTCTCAGTAATCGCTCCATGCTCAATACTTCTTGTACTGGATCTTTTATGATGAAGACTATTGAATTCAAATGGGATTTATTGGAAAGAATTAAACGCAACTCTGAAGATTGGGAGCTCGATGAAGGTAAGGAGTCATGTATAACACCTAAGTTTGATTGTGTTAAATCTTTTATGGATACCGATGCTTTCCGTGAATTTAGCACTAAATATGGACTTGACTCTGAGATAGTAGCTTCTTTCTGTGAATCCTTTGCTACTCATGTTGATCTCCCTAAGGAAAAGTGGTTTAAATATAATCTTCCCATTGAAGTAAAAGTAGTTGCACCTATTGAAGTTGAAGAAAAGACTATCACTTATAATTATCCTGTTATTCCTGCTGCTTATATTGAGAAGCCACCTTTCCCTGTTAGAATAAAGGATCATGCTAAAGTTTCAACTGTGGTTAACAAAAGTAATATTAAGACACCTGAACCCCCTGAGCAAATTAAAGTTGAACCTAAAATTTCTATGGTTAAATATCTCTTGGCCGATAATATTGATGGGCATGTTATTTACTTCTGCAATGAAGCTGCTAGAATTGCCAGACCCGATGCTAAAAATAAACATAGACCTGTTGTAGGCATGCCTGTTATTTCTGTTAAAATAGGAGATCATTGCTATCATGGCTTATGTGATATGGGTGCTAGTGCAAGTGCAATACCTCATTCCTTATACAAAGAAATTATGCATGATATTGCACCTGCTGAGATAGAAGAGATTGATGTTACAATTAAGCTTGCCAATAGAGATACTGTTTCACCGATTGGGATTGTTAGAGAGGTTGAAGTATTGTGTGCGAAAGTTAAATATCCTGCTGATTTTCTTGTTCTTGGTTCCCCATAAGATGACTTTTGTCCCATTATATTTGGTAGACCCTTCTTGAATACTGTTAATGCTAAGATAGACTGCAATAAGGATATTGTTTCTGTTGGTTTAGTGTATATGTCTCATGAGTTTAATTTTGCTAAATTTCGTAGACAACCCCATGTTAAAGAATTGCCTAGTAAAGATGAAATTATTGGTCTTGCTTCTATTGTTGTGCCTCCTACTGACCCTTTAGAACAATATTTGCTAGACCATGAAAACGATATGTTCATGAATGAAAGAAGTGAAATAGATGAAGTATTCTTTAAATAGGGACCTATTCTGAAACACAACTTGCCTGTTGAAATTCTAGGGGATCCTCCTCCACCCAAGGGTGATCCCATGTTTGAGCTTAAACCATTTCCTGATACTCATAAATATGCTTATCTTGATGAAAAGAAGATATATCCTGTTATTATTAGTGCTAACCTTTCAGAGCACGAAGAAGAGAGATTATTGAAAACTCTAAAGAAGCACCATGCTGCTATTGGTTATACTCTTGATGAACTTAAGGGCATTAGTCCCACTCTATGTCAACACAAAATAAATTTGGAGAAAGATGCCAAACCAGTTATTGATCACCAATGACGGCTAAATCCTAAGATGAAAGAAGTGGTAAGAAAGGAAATATTAAAGCTCCTTGAGGCAGGTATAATTTATCCCGTTGCTGATAGTCAGTGGGTAAGTCCTGTCCATTGTGTCCCTAAGAAGGGAGGTATTACTGTCGTTCCTAATGATAAAGATGAATTGATTCCGCAAAGAATTATTACAGGTTATAGGATGGTAATTGATTTCCACAAATTAAATAAATCTACTAAAAAAGATCATTACCCTTTGCCTTTCATTGATCAAATGCTAGAAAGATTATCCAAACATACACATTTTTGCTTTCTAGATGGTTACTCTGGTTTCTCTCAAATACCTGTGTCAGCTGATATCAAGAAAAGACTACTTTTACTTGCCATTTTGGTACCTTTGCTTATAGACGTATGACTTTTGGTTTATGTAATGCACCTGCTACCTTTCAAAGATGCATGATGGCTATATTCTCTGACTTTTGTGAAAAGATCTGTGAAGTTTTCATGGATGATTTCTCTGTTTATGGATCCTCTTTTGATGATTGCTTGAGCAATCTTGATCGAGTTTTGCAGAGATGTGAAGAAACTAACCTTGTCTTGAATTGGAAGAAGTGCCACTTTATGGTTAATGAAGGTATTGTCTTGGGGCATAAAATTTCTGAAAGAGGTATTGAAGTTGACAAAGCTAAGGTTGATGCTATTGAAAAGATGCCGTGTCCCAAGGACATCAAAGGTATAAGAAGTTTCCTTGGTCATGCCAGTTTTTATAGGAGGTTCATTAAGGACATCTCAAAAATTTACTGGCCTCTGACTAACCTATTACAAAAAGATATTCCTTTTGTGTTTGATGATGATTGTGTAGAAGCATTTGAAATACTTAAGAAAGCTTTGGTTTCTGCACCTATTGTTCAACCTCCTGATTGGAGTTTACCATTTGAAATTATGTGTGATGCTAGTGATTATGCTGTAGGGGCCGTTCTAGGACAAAGAGTTGATAAGAAATTAAATGTTATTCAATATGATAGTAAAACTCTAGACAATGCCCAGAGAAATTATGCTACTACTGAAAAGGAATTCTTAGCGGATGTATTTGCTTGTGATAAGTTCAGACCTTACATTGTTGATTCTAAAGTAACTATTCACACTGATCATGCCACTATTAAATATCTTATGGAAAAGAAAGATGCTAAACCTAGACTTATTCGATGGGTTCTCCTGCTACAAGAATTTGATTTGCATATTATTGATAGAAAGGGAGTTGAGAACCCCGTTGCAGACAACTTGTCTAGGTTAGAGAATGTTCTTGATGACCCACTACCTATTGATGATAGCTTTCCTGATGAACAATTAAATGTCATAAATGATTTTCGTACTGCTCCATGGTATGCTGATTATGCTAATTACATTGTTGCTAAATTTATACCACCTAGTTTCACATACCAGCAAAAGAAAAAGTTCTTCTATGATTTAAGACATTACTTCTGGGATGACCCACGTCTTTATAAAGGAGTAGATGGTGTTATTAGAAGTTGTGTACCCGAGCATGAACATGAACAGATCTTACGCAAGTGCCACTCCCAAGCTTATGGAGGAAACCATGCTAGAGATAGAACTGCACATAAGGTATTGCAATCCTGTTTTTATTGGCCTGCTCTCTTCAAGGATGCCCGTAAGTTTGTCTTGTCTTGTGATGAATGTCAAAGAATTGGTAATATTAGTAGACGTCAAGAAATGCCTATGAATTATTCACTTGTTATTGAACCATTTGATGTTTGGGGATTTGATTATATGGGACCTTTTCCTTCCTCTAATGGGTATACTCATATTTTAGTTGATGTTGATTACGTTACCAAGTGGGTAGAAGCTATCCCAACTAGTAGTGCTGATCATAACACCTCTATTAAGATGCTTAATGAAGTTATTTTTCCGAGGTTTGGAGTCCCTAGATATTTAATGGCTGATGGTGGTTCACATTTTATTCATGGTGCCTTTCGTAAAATGCTTGCTAAGTATGATGTTAATCATAGAATTGCATCTCCATATCATCCGCAGTCTAGTGGTCAAGTATAACTTAGCAATAGAGAGCTTAAATTAATTTTGCAAAAGACTGTCAATAGATCTAGAATGAATTGGTCCAAGAAACTTGATGATACAATATGGGCATATAGAACTGCATATAAAAATCCTATGGGTATGTCTCCGTATAAAATGGTTTATGGTAAAGCATGTCACTTACCTCTTGAATTAGAACATAAGGCATATTGGGCTATTAAAGAGCTCAACTATGATTTTAAACTTGCCGGTGAGAAGAGGCTTTTTGACATTAGCTCACTTGATGAATGGAGAACCCAGGCTTATGAAAACGCCAAGCTATTTAAAGAAAAAGTTAAAAGATGGCATGATAGAAGGATACAAAAACGTGAGTTTAATGTAGGTGATTATGTATTGCTACAGAACTCTCATTTAGATTTTTTGTAGGAAAACTTCTCTCTAAATGGGAAGGTCCTTACATCATCGAGGAGGTCTATCGTTCTGGTGCCATAAAAATCAACAACTTCGAAGGCACAAATCCGAAGGTGGTGAATGGTCAAAGAATCAAGCATTATATCTCAGGTAATCCTATAAATGTTGAAACTAATATTATCGAAACCATAACCCTGGAGGAATACATAAGGGACACTTTCCAGAACATTTCAGACTCTGGAAAGGAATAGGTACGTGGTACGGTAAGTAAACCAACTCCAAAACAGTTCTAATGGCAATTTTTCTCCGTTTTGGAATACTTAAGAAAATAGGAAAATAAGAAGTAGACCAGAAAGGACATGAGGCTTCCACGAGGGTGGAGGGCGCGCCCTACCCCCCTGGGTGCACCCCCTGCCTCGTGGGCACCTCATGTGCTCTCCAGATTCCGTTTTCTTGCACGATATTTCTTTTGGTTGGTAAAAATTCACTATATAATCTCTCGAAGGTTTTGACCACCGTATCACGCAAAAATCCTCTGTTCTGTTTCGAGTTGTTTCTGCTGCAGATTTAGAGCAAGATGTCTTCTCAAGAGTCAGTCGGGGAGAGTCGGGTGTCTCATCCGACACCGGGGCCAAGAGCAAACAGCAATGCTGTAACATCTCAAATTTTCAATTTGGAATGTTATACACTAGATCATCATTGCATATCATATTTATTGCATTTTGGTTGATCCTAGATATTTCACGCAACTCAAGGACCCTCGGAGAGAGTTGGGGATTTCATTATTTTCATATTTGAGTTGTCTCAAATTTTGAAAATAGGATCATTTGATTTTATTTATTTTATCTTCAATCATTTCTATTATAAAAATTATGAGAGAGGGAATAAAATGACTTTCCAAAAATAAAGAAATATTGGGGATTTAATAAAAAATCAAATAAGATTTCATTTGGTTTTATTTGCTATTTTATTTGAATTTAGGAAAAATGCGCGTATATCAAAATTACATTTAGGCCCCAAATAAATGTTCATCCTGTGCGACCTGATTTTAGAAGCCGGGGAAAATTTATTTCAGAATTTTTGGAGTCCGTTTAGTATTCCTTTTGTTTTTTTCTGATCGTAATTATTAAAAAAAAGGGGTCCGAACCGACCTTGGGCCGTAACCGGCCAGGACTCCTCCTGGCCGGGCCTTTTTATAGCGCCCCGAGGCTCCCGCCAAAGCCCAAGCCGCCCCACTCGGAAACCCTAACCCTAGCCGCCCCTAGCCGCCGCCGCCGCCC
>NC_057794.1:283571501-283603179 GCF_018294505.1 Triticum aestivum | reverse complement strand
GCTGCCGCCGCCGACATCGCCGCTGCCGGATGCGCCGCTGGAGGTTGTCTCGCCGCCGCCGGTTTTGTTTTCGAAAAACCGTTCGGTTTTCCGACGGTTTTGTTCATATTTTAGTTTCGGTTTTTTTAAATAGATCGGTTTTCCGGTTTATTTAATTAGCGAGCGTTCGTTCGTTCATTCGAACGTTCGTTGTTTTCTTTTTCTCGGATTAAATCCGCGATTTTTCAGATCGCGATTTCTGATCCGATTTTCATTTTAGTCTAACTTTTCGCTCGTTTATCGAAATCAGGCGATTCAAGCGCCTGGAGTTTCGTCTCAAAACCCTCTTTCCGTTTAGCCAACTCAAACAAGTTTTTGCCACTGTAAAAAATTGCCCTAGATCCAGAATAGTAAACGAAGCTTGTTTCTTTTGCCGTTTGTCTTTCGTTGCTTCGTTCGATTTGATTCTTTTTGCCAACCAGAGTTCTTAAGTTGAACTTTTTGGCTAGATCTCTTATTTGAGTTTTAGCTGTGCATTAGTTGAGTACTTATTGTATGCTTGTTTGTTTGCGATAGAGTTCTCGGAGTGCGCCGCTTGCTACTTCGAATTGCTAGGTTTCCCGGATCATCAGCAAGGCAAGTAACACTTTGATCATGCTTTCCCTCTACCCAGTTTTATTTCATTAGATCAATCCTCACACATTGCATGATTATGATCTAATTAAATTGTGGGTTTGGGAAGTAGTTGAGGTAGTACCTATTACCTATTATTATCAAACCTTTGGGAGTTACTTCTACGTTTGCTTATTATGCCATGCTATGCTAGTAGACGTGGATTGGGTGAGTGTATCCATGACAGATGTGAGATTGTTAATTAATGGTTTATTTAAGGTGGCAACTTAAACACACATCTGGGTGGATTAAGGCACCTGGGTATTCCAGCGATTCCCTAATTTTCTTTTGGACCGCCACCCAGGCTCAAAGGGATCATGAGATTATTCATGCTAGAAACTTCCGTGTGCAGCCACAAGCTATTATGGGCTCTAGCATAATTGATTAAGTTGTGCGAACTCTTACAGTGGTAGACGAGCAGATGTAGGGGAAAGTAGGTGTAACGGTCTACCCGATCGTAAGGTGCTAGCGCTTCTGAAAGACCATGTCTCGGTCATCCGTCTTCTCAAACACCATGTAGTGCGAGAAACCAAATGGAGGCGATCGAGTCTTGTGGGGAAAAGTGCACAAACCTCTGCAGAGTGTATAAACTAATCATGATTAGCCGTGTCCCCGGTTATGGAAATCTTGAGTATCTAGTACCTGGATTATCATGTGAATCTCAACATGTTACTCCAAAATTAATTTTGTTGGGTTTTGTTTAATGATGATGCTTAATTGGGATTGAGAATGCTGTCAACCATTCTCAATGTTTAACAACTACCATGATAGTTAAATAAAATTCATTCCTTTGCAATAGGGAAAAATTGACTTTACGCAAAAATATAACCATAGAGCTTTCCACCAGCCAAATATGCATATAGAATAGCCTATTTCATTCCATTACTCTCTATATGTTATTTTGCTAGCATATTCCATGTGCTGACCCGTTTCGGGCTGCAACGTTAATGTTGCAGACTTTTCAAACGATGATTAAGGTGTTTTTAGGTCGTGGTTCTATACTCAGTGATGCCGTTGGAGTTGATAGACTCACTTATCTTCCAAGCCTTCCGCTGTCATCGTTATTAGATGGCATTAAGCCATATTTATTGTAATAAGTTCTCTTTAGAGACATTCGATGTAATAAGTGTGTGATTGCTACTCTGTTATAAATCCTTCAAGTACAGTGTGGTGTCAGCATACTGATCCAGGGATGACACCTGAGCACAGAGATTGGACCGTTTGAGGTCTGGTCGCTACAAGATGGTATCAGAGCACACGCTGACTGTAGGACACGACCACTAAGCTAAAGACCTAGATCACTACTCACTCTCTTCTCTTTCTGACTTCTCATCTTTTCTACTCTTTTAGGATGGTGGATGCAAGGAACAAGTTCACGCAACCGGATGAAGATACACCCTTTGGACGTCACTTGAAGGAAGTCACTAGATACCTGAACATAGGAGTACCAAGCTTCACCAGAACCTACAACGCCACTTTACCTGAAGAAGAGCGCTGAATGATTCAAGTTCAAGTTCCAGGAAGGACGTTCATGCCAGTCACTGAGCCCATAGAGTTTTCTTTTTATGCACCAACTTGGAGTCTAGGAAAGAGCATGGCATCTCACATCGCCATGGGACGCATTGGAGAAGTCTACCGCAATGATCTCAAGGATACTTCTACCAGATTTGTGGGCGCCGAGATGAGCACTGGGAGATGATCAGCACCAGAAAGGATAGATCAGTCGCAGCTTTTATCCAGGAGTTAAACCAGCACATTCGATGTCAGGGGAACCAGATGTGCGCCGACATGATATATCTGAAGAGGGCAAGGACAAGGATCAAGGAACTGGAGGAAGAACTCAAGGCTACACGTGAAGATTATGAATAGGAAATTGAAGTATTAGTGGAAAAGAATGACGATCTGATCAAGAAGATCGGAATATTTATGGGAGGCCCTACACTAGTAGAAGAAGACAAAGAACCCAAGGAAATTCACCCAGAAGACTACATCATCATCGACGACACTGACTCGGATCCAGATGATAGCGATGATGACTATGTGGATGAAGCTGGAGCAAATATAATGGAGTCTGCAACCGAAGAATACTTCTAGTAGACCACCACATCAGTAGTAGTAGTCCACCATGTAAATATAGTAGTCTGAGCACTTTTGCGATAGTTAGATTGATTGTATGCCCTTGTTTGATTGATTGAATGAAGTGAATTGTTTGCTTTTGCCTCATGTGCATATGGGTAGTGTTTTCTCTTTAGACCCCCTCTATTCTTAAATCTCATCTTTTCTAAACCCTCAGATGCCTCCGAGACATGACCCCGGATTTACCTTTCCACCGGAGCTCACCCAGTTGATCCAGCAGCAGAACACATTGATGCAGTTGTTAGTCCAGAATCAGAATCAAGGGAACAACAACAACAACCCACCACCACCACCACCTGTTGATCACTTAGCCCATTTTCTTAGGCTGAATCTGCCGGTGTTTTCCAGTAGCACCGAGCCGATAGTAGCAGATGATTGGCTCCGCAAGACAGCTAGAGAGTTGACCACAGCAGGATGCACGGATGCGAAAAAGGTGAAGTTTGCCGCCCACCAGCTTGAAGGACCCGCAACATCATGGTGGGAGAATTTCACAGCCACTTTTCCTGTCGACACTGTCACGTGGGACCAATTTCAGCAGGCTTTTCGAACTGCCCATGTTTCAGCAGGAGCTATGGCCATGAAGAAGCGAGAGTTTCGCAACTTGCACCAAGGAGGACGGACAGTTGGCCAGTATGTGGAGGACTTTAGTAAATTAGCACGTTATTCCCCAGATGACGTTGCTACGGATGCATCTAAGCAGGAGAAGTTTCTGGAAGGACTGAATGATGAGTTGAGCATGCAGTTGATGGTAGCCACCTTCAACAATTACCAGGAGTTGGTAGATCATGCTCTCATGACTGAAGGGAAGCAGCAGCAGATTGAGAACCGCAAGATGAAGTATGGACAAGGGAAGCACACTTCAGGAGCTCAGCAGAAGCCACGTTTACCCCTAGACCGAGAGGGCATTTTCAGCATACCCATGGAGGAGGTAGCTCGCACAATCACAATGGTACCAAGAATGGTAATGGGAATGGAGGAAGCAACGGCCAGAACCGCACCAACCCATCGACCCCAGCCAAGAGAGACCTGAGCCAAGTCACTTGCTTTAAGTGCCAGAAGACCAGACATTATGCTAATGAATGTCCTGAATCACAGAATGGTAATGGCAATGGAAGCTCTAGGAAGAAGCCAAACCCTTTCAATAGGGGAAAGGTGAACCACGTTAACATGGAGGAGGTCGAAGAGCAGCCGGATGCAGTAATCAGTAAGTTTTTGGTTAACTCATTTACTGCACTCGTTCTTTTCGATACTAGTGCATCACATTCCTACATATCAAGGGGATTTGTGGATAAGTATAACCTGCCCACCAAAGTTCTTAGAACCCCTATGTTAGTAAGCTCACCAGGAGCGGAGTATATGGCTAGCCAAGGATGTTTTCAAGTGCCATTAAGTATAGGTAGGCATGTGTTCCCCTAGGATTTGATAATATTGGTCACAAGGTTTGGATGTAATTCTGGGTATGGATTGGTTGTCGATGTATGGAGGAAACATCGATTGCGCCAGTAAGTCGATCTTGCTTACCACCCCAGAAGGGAGAAGGATCAAGTATGTATCCCGGCATGTGCCGAAGAGGACTCAAGTAAATTGTTTAACAGGAGTTGTGCAGGAGGAAGTACCAGTAGTGAAGGATTTCCCCAAAGTATTTCCAGAAGAGTTGCCAGGCATGTCACCGGATAGAGATATTGAGTTTTTGATTGAGCTTTTGCCAGGCACAGGGCCAATATCAAAGAGACCATATAGGATGCCCGCAAAGGATTTGGTGGAAATTAAGAAGCAAATTAAGGAGTTACTGGATAAAGGATACATTCGCCCAAGTTCGTCGCCTTGGGGATCGCCAGTACTTCTAGTGGAGAAGAAGGATGGATCGTTAAGGATGGTTGTTGATTATCGAGGATTGAATGAAGTAACCATCAAGAACAAGTACCCACTACCAATGAACAATGATCTGTTTGATCGATTGCAAGGAGCTAAGGTATTTTCCAAGATCGTTCTGCTATCAGGATACCACCAGTTGAAGATTCGAGAACAGGATATACCTAAGACAGCTTTTACCACCAGGTATGGGCTGTACGAGTATACCGTTATGTCATTTGGTCTGACTAACGCACCTGCATATTTTATGAACATGATGAACAAAGTATTTATGGAGTTCTTGGATAAGTTCATCGTAGTGTTCATTGATGATATCCTAGTTTACTCGAAGAATGAAGAGGAGCATAAGGAGCATTTGCGTTTGGTTCTTTGAAAGCTCAGAGAACATCAGTTATATGCCAAGTTTAGCAAATGTGAGTTTTGGTTGAAGGAAGTTGGATTTCTCGGACACGTTATATCCGGAGAAGGTATAGCAGTAGATCCCACTAAAGTTGATATCGTGACCAAGTGGGAAGCGCCAACCACAGTTGGAGAGATCCGGAGTTTTCTTGGACTCGCAGGATACTACCAGAGGTTTATTGAGAATTTCTCAAAGATTGCGAAGCCTATGACGGAGTTGTTGAAGAAGGATACCAAGTTCAAATGGACTGAGGAGTGTGAGGCTAGTTTCCAGGAGTTGAAGAAATGTTTGGTTACCTCACCAGTGTTGATTTTACCGGATCAGACCAAGGATTATGAGGTGTATTGTGACGCTTCACGTCGAGGACTTGGAGCAGTTCTTATGCAGGAAGGAAGAGCTGTTTCATATGCCTCACGACAGCTTAAGCCCCATGAGTTGAATTATGCTACGCATGATTTGGAGTTAGCAACCGTAGTGCATGCATTGAAGACTTGGAGACATTTTCTGATTGGAAACCATTGCGAGGTGTACACGGATCACAAGAGTTTGAAGTATATTTTCACACAAAAGGAGTTGAACCTCAGACAAAGGAGATGGTTGGAGCTCATCAAGGATTATGATATGAAATTGCATTATCACCCCGGAAAGGCTAATGTAGTAGCTAACGCGTTGAGCTGTAAGAGCCATGTCAACACCCTAATGACGGGAGATTTACCAAGGGAGTTAGCCGAAAATCTTCGGGAGCTATGTTTGGAAATAGTTCCAAGAGGCTATGTTGCAGCATTGGAGATTCAGTCTACGTTGATGGATAAGATCAGAGAAGCTCAAAAGACTGACAAGGAGATTGCCTCTATTAAGGAGAAAATGAGCAAAGGAAAAGCTAAGGGATTTCATGAAGATGAGCACGATACCTTATGGTTTGAACACCGTGTTTATGTGCCTAATGATTCGGAGATCAGGAAGTTAATTTTACAAAAGGCCCATGATTCACCCTATTCGATTCACCCAGGAAATACCAAGATGTATTTGGATTTGAAGGATATTTTCTAGTGGATCGGAATGAAGAACGATATTGCGGAATATGTAGCAGTTTGTGATGTATGTCAGAGAGTAAAGGCAGAGCATCAAAAGCCAGCCAGATTGCTACAGCCATTGCCGATACCTGAACGGAAGTGGGATAAGCTAGGCATGGATTTTATTACAGGATTGCCCAGAACACGTTCAGGCTATGACTTGATATGGGTTGTAGTCGATCGTTTGACAAAGGTAGCTCATTTCATTCCAGTGAAGACTACCTATACCAGTGCAAAGTTGGCAAAGATATACATGACTAGAATCGTTTGTCTGCATGGAGTTCCAAGGAGCATAGTATCAGATAGAGGAACCCAATTTACCTCAAAGTTCTGGAATCAGTTGCATGAAACTTTGGGTACCAGACTGGAGTTTAGCACAGCTTTCCACTCGCAGACAGATGGACAGACTGAGAGAGTCAATCAGATTTTGGAGGATATGCTAAGAGCTTGTGCGCTAGATTACGGATCTAGCTGGGACGAGAATTTGCCGTATGCAGAGTTCTCTTACAACAACAACTATCAATCCAGTTTGAAGATGGCCCCTTTTGAAGCCTTGTACGGAAGAAGGTGCAGGACCCCATTCTCTTGGGATGAAGTTGGAGATCGCCAGTTGTTTGGACCGGATCTGATAAAGGAGTTTGAACAGAAAGTGAAATTGATTCGCGATAGGCTCAAGGTAGCTCAATCCAGGCAGAAGAGTTATGCAGATTCTAAACGCAAGGAGATAGTTTACGAAGTCGGAGACCGAGTTTATCTTCGAGTATCACCACTTCGAGGAGTTAAGCGCTTTGGAGTTAAGGGAAAGTTAGTGCCACATTTTGTAGGCCCATACAAAGTTTTGGAGCGTATGGGAGAAGTTGCCTATAAGTTGGAATTGCCTGAAGGATTGTCAGGAGTTCATGACGTGTTCCACGTATCCCAGTTGAAGAAGTGCCATGCAGAGTTGGCTGATATACCGCTGAGAGATACGGTACCACTGGAAGCAATTCAGTTGGACAGTGATTTGACCTATGAGGAGAAACCAGTTAAGATTCTAGAGTATGCCAGTCGAGTCACCCGCCGTAAGGTTACCAAGTTTTGCAAGGTTCAGTGGAGCCACCACACGGAGGATGAAGCCACCTGGGAATGAGAGGAAGATTTGCTGAAGGACCACCCTCACCTATTTGCTAGCCAACCCGAATCTTGAGGGCGAGATTCATCTTAAGGGGGGTAGGTTTGTAACATCCCAAATTTTCAATTTGGAATGTTATACACTAGATCATCATTGCATATCATATTTATTGCATTTTGGTTGATCCTAGAAATTTCACGCAACTCAAGGACCCTCGGAGAGAGTTGGGGATTTCGTTATTTTCATATTTGAGTTGTCTCAAATTTTGAAAATAGGATCATTTGATTTTATTTATTTTATCTTCAATCATTTCTATTATAAAAATTATGAGAGAGGGAATAAAATGACTTTCCCAAAATAAAGAAATATTGGGGATTTAATAAAAAAATCAAATACGATTTTATTTGGTTTTATTTGCTATTTTATTTGAATTTAGGAAAAACGTATGTTTATCAAAATTGCATTTAGGCCCCAAATAAATGTTCATCCTGTGCGGCTTGATTTTAGAAGTCGGGGATAATTTATTTCAGGATTTTTGGAGTCCGTTTAGTATTCCTTTTGTTTTTTTCCGGTCGTAATTTTTTTTTAAAAAGGGGTCTGAACCAACCTTGGGTCGTAACCGGCCAGGACTCCTCCTGGTCGGGCCTTTTTATAGCGCCCCGAGGCCCCCGCCAAAGCCCAAGCCGCCCCACCCGAAAATCCTAACCCTAGCCACCCCTAGCCGCCCCACCCGAAAATCCTAACCCTAGCCGCCGCCGCACCACCGCGCCGCCCGCTGGAGCACCGCCGCCGCCGACATCGCCGCCGCCGGATCCGCCGCCGGAGGTTGTCTCGCCGCCGCTGGTTTTTTTTTCGAAAAACCGTTTGGTTTTCCGACGGTTTTGTTCGTTTTTTAGTTTCAATTTTTTTAAATAGACCGGTTTTCCGGTTTATTTAATTAGCGAGCGTTCGTCCATTCGTTCGTTCTAACGAAGGTTCGTTGTTTTTCTTTTTGTCGGATTAAATCCGTGATTTTTCAGATCGCGATTTCTGATCCGATTTTCGTTTTAGTCTAACTTTTCGCTCGTTTATCGGAATCAGGCGATTCAGGCGCCTGGAGTTTCGTCTCGAAACCCTCTTTCCGTTTAGCCAACTCAAACAAGTTTTTGCCACTATAAAAAAATTTCCCTAGATCCAGAATAGTAAACGAAGCTTGTTTCTTTTGCCATTTGTCTTTCGTTGCTTCGTTCGATTGATTCTTTTTGCCAACCAGAGTTCTTAAGTTGAACTTTCTGGCTAGATCTCTTATTTGAGTTTTACCTGTGCATTAGTTGAGTACTTATTGTATGCTTGTTTGTTTGCGATAGAGTACCCGGAGTGCGCCGCTTGCTACTTCGAATCGCTAGGTTTCCCGGATCATCAGCAAGGCAAGTAACACTTTGATCATGCTTTCCCTCTACCCAGTTTTATTGCATTAGATCAATCCTCACACATTGCATGATTAGGATCTAATTAAATTGTGGGTTTGGGAAGTAGTTGAGGTAGTACCTATTACCTGTAACCTTTGGGAGTTACTTCTACGTTCGCTTATTATGCCATGCTATGCTAGTAGACGTGGATTGGGTGAGTGTATCCATGACAGATGTGAGATTGTTAATTAATGGTTTATTTAGGGTGGCAACTTAAACACACATTTGGGTGGATTGAGGCACCTGGGTATTCCAGCGATTGCCTATTTTGCTTTTGGACCGCCACCCAGGCTCAAAGGGATCATGAGATTATTCATGCTAGAAACTTCCGTGTGCAGCCACAAGCCACAAGAGGGAGACATAAACACATGGGTATGGGCACTCCCCTTGGCAACTGCCAAGCTTGGGGGAGTGCCTCGGTCTTGTATCACCATCACTTTTATCTTTACCATTTTCTTAGTTCGATCCATTTGATAATATCTTGATCTAGTAGAATAAAGTTTTAGTATGATCTAGTTGTGAGTTTTGCTTTATGATCTTCGTATGCAATCGAGTCCGCGAGTTATATATAATAAAGATTAGTGTTGAGTCAAGGGCTTGATTATTTTGCTATGATCTAGAGGGAATAAAATAAAAGCGAAGAAATAAAATGAAATAAAGAGATCATATGGATCTTATGGAGAGTAATGACTTCACATATAAAGAGTATGATGAATAAAAGTTGTTGAGAGTTGACAAACATAGATTTGGTCATCGTTGAAATTAATAGGAAGTAAGAAAGAAAGAGAGGTTCACATATAAATATACTATCTTGGACATCTTTTATAATTGTGAGCACTCATTAAAGTATGACATGATATCGAGTTGACATTGGACAAGGAAGACAACGTAATGGGTTATGTTTTCTTGCATCTAAGATAAATTATATTGTCATGGATCATCCAACATGTTGAGCTTGCCTTTCCCTCTCTTGCTAGCCAATTTCTTTGCACCAAGTAGAGATACTACTTGTGCTTCCAAATATCCCTAAACCCAGTTTTTCCATGAGAGTCCACCATACCTACCTATGGATTGAGTAAGATCCATCAAGTAAGTTGTCATCGGTGCAAGCAATACAAATTTCTCTCTAAATATGCATGACTTATTAATGTGGAGAAAATAAGCTTTATACGATCTTGTGATGTGGAAGAAATAAAAGCGACGAATTGCATAATAAAGGTCCACATCACAAGTGGCTATATAAAGTGACGTTCTTTTGCATTAAGATTTCGTGCATCCAACCATAAAAGCGCATGACAACCTCTGCTCCCCTCTGCGAATGGCCTATCTTTTATTCTTGTCTTATACTTCATGCAAAGAGTCATGGTGATATTCACCTTTTCTTTTTATATTTTATCCTTCGGCAAGCACAATGTGTTGGAAAGATCTTGATATATATAGCCAATTGGATGTGAGTTTTCATGAACTATTATTGTTGACATTACCCTTGAGGTAAAACATTGGGAGGCAAAACTATAAGCCCCTATCTTTCTCTGTGTCCGATTAAAACTTCATAACCATAAATATCACGTGAGTTAGCAATTATGAAAGACTAAATGTTAGTTGAGTATGTGGATTCGCTGAAAATCTCTTATATTGACTCTTTCCTATGTTATGATAAATTGCAGTTGCCTCAGTGACTGAGATTAGAGTTTGTTGGTTCTCAATGAAGTTTATGATTCACACTTGAAATTGTAATTGATTTGTTACCCTAGCATAAGAGATCATACGACAATATATATATATATATATATATATATATATATATGTTGTTGTTCTAAGAATAATCATGATGCCCCCATGTCCGTATTTTATTTTATCGACACCTCTATCTCTAAACATGTGGACATATTTTTTGATTTCGGCTTTCGCTTGAGGACAAGCGAGGTCTAATCTTGGGGGAGTTGATACATCCATTTTGCATCATGCTTTTATATCGATATTTATTGCATTATGGGCTGTTATTACACATTATGATACAATACTTATGCCTATTCTCTCTTATTTTACAAGGTTTACATGAAGTGGGGGAATGCCGACAGCTGGGATTCTAGGCTGGAAAAGGATCAAATATTAGAGACCTATTCTGCACAGCTCCAAAAGTACTGAAACTTCACAGAAGTCATTTTTTGAATTAATAAAAAATACTGAGCGGAGAAAGTTCTAGAGGAGGCCCACACCCTGGCCACGAGGGTGGGGGGCGTGCCCTACCCCCCTTGGCGCGCCCCCTGCCTCGTGGGCCCCCTGGTGGCCTTCTGATGACCATCTTCTGCTATATGAAGTCTTTTACCCTGGAAAAAATCATAAGCAAGCTCACGGGACAAAACTCCGCCGCCACGAGGCGGAACCTTGGCGGAACCAATCTAGGGCTTCGGCGGAGCTGTTCTGTCGGGGAAACTTCCCTCCGGGAAGGGGAAATCATCACCATCGTCATCACCAACGATCCTCTCATCGGGAGGGGGTCAATCTCCATCAACATCTTCATCAACACCATCTCATCTCAAACCCTAGTTCATCTCTTGTTTCCAATCTTTGTATCCAAACCTCAGATTGGTACCTGTGGGTTGCTAGTAGTGTTGATTACTCCTTGTACTTGATGCTAGTTGGTTTACTTGGTGGAAGATCATATGTTCAGATCCATTATGCATATTAATACCCCTCTGATTTTGAACATGAATATGCTTTGTGAGTAGTTACGTTTGTTCCTGAGGACATGGGAGAAGTCTTGCTATAAGTAGTCATGTGAATTTGGTATTCGTTCGATATTTTGATGAGATGTATGTTGTCATCCCTCTAGTGGTGTCATGTGAATGTCGACTACATGAAACTTCACCGTTGTTTGGGCCTAGAGGGAGAATTGGGAAGTAATAAGTAGATGATGGGTTGCTAGAGTGCAGAAGATTAAACCCTAGTTTATGCGTTGTTTCGTAAGGAGCTGCTTTGGATCCATAGCTTTCATGCTATGGTTAGGTTTACCTTAATACTTCTGTTGTAGTTGCGGATGCTTGCAATAGGGGTTAATCATAAGTGGGATGCTTGTCCAAGTAAGGGCAGTACCCAAGCACCGGTCTACCCACATATCAAATTATCAAAGTACCAAACGCGAATCATATGAACGTGATGAAAACTAGCTTGACGATAATTCCCATGTGTCCTCGGGAGCGCTTCCTTCATATAAGAGTTTGTACAGGCTTTTCCTTCCCTACAAAAAGGATTGGGCCATATTGCTGCACCTTATTTAATTTTATTACTTACTACTCGTTACAAATTACCTTATCACAAACTATCTATTACCGACAATTTCAGTGCTTGCGGAGAACACCTTACTGAAAACTGCTTATCATTTCCTTCTGCTCCTCGTTGGGTTCGACACTCTTACTTATCAAAAAGGCTACGATAGACCCCCTACACTTGTGGGTCATCGAGACTCTTTTCTAGCGCCGTTGCCGGGCAGTGAAGCGCCTTTGGTAGGAGGAATTTGGTAAGGAAAAATTTATATAGTGTGCTGAAATTTACTGTCACTTGTTACTATGGAACATAATCCTTTGAGGGGCTTGTTCAGGGTATCTTCACCCCGACCAGTAGAGCAAAGAGTTGCTCCTCAACCTACTGAACCTACTGAAAATGTTTACTTTGAAATCCCTTCGGGTATGATAGAGAAACTGCTAGCTAATCCTTTTGCAGGAGATGCAACATTGCATCCTGATTTACACTTAATCTATGTGGATGAAGTTTTTGGATTATTTAAGCTTGCAGGTATGCCCGAGGATGTTATCAAGAAGAAGGTCTTCCCTTTATCTTTGGAGGGAGAGGCATTGACATGGTATAGGCTATGTGATGATATGGGATCATGGGACTACAAGCGATTGAAATTGGAATTTCATCAGAAGTTTTATCCTATGCATCTTGTTCATCGGGATTGTAATTATATATATAATTTTTGGCCTCGTGAAGGAGAAAGCATCGATCAATCTCGGGGGAGTCTGAAGTCAATGTTATATTCATGCCCCAATCATGATCTCTCAAGAGAAATGATTATTCAAAAAATTTATGCTCGGCTTTCTCTCAGTAATCGCTCCATGCTCGATACTTCTTGTACTAGATCTTTTATGATGAGGACTATTGAATTCAAATGGGATTTATTGGAAAGAATTAAACTCAACTCTGAAGATTGGGACCTCGACGAAGGTAAGAAGTCATGTATAACACCAAAGTTTGATTGTGTTAAATATTTTATGGATACCAATGCTTTCCGTGAATTTAGCACTAAATATGGACTTGACTCTAAGATAGTAGCTTCTTTCTGTGAATCCTTTGCTACTCATGTTGATCTCCCTAAGGAAAAGTGGTTTAAATATAATCCTCCCATTGAAGTAAAAGTAGTTGCACCTATTGAAGTTGAAGAAACGTCTATCACTTATAATGCTCTTGTTGTTCCTGCTGCTTATATTGAGAAGCCACCTTTCCCTGTTAGAATAAAGGATCATGCTAAAGTGATAGAGGCGAAGGGGTCCCGATGTTTCGATGAGATGGTGGCTATTGTTTTCTATGGGAGTCGACCTTGACGATCCGACTACGAACGTGCGAGACATCGTGCCTAAGAAATTGCTAAACCAACTTCCGAGGGGTTATTGACCACGCCGGAGCACGATCAACCTGACCACGAGGGTCTGTTTCCTGTGAGCAAACGAAGAAGAAGCAAGAAATTGAGATTGCAATCTGGATATTGCGAATATAAGATGAAAGCTTTATTGATCAAGGTGGGGTTCTGTGACGCCTTGGTCTGGTCGTTGAACACAAACGAAGTACGCGAAGTTGCAGCTATGCCGAACATTTAATCTAAACAAAACCCAAAGTGTAAACGATGCTCTAAGGGCTGTATATATGGACGGGAGAGGGGGAATTTCGTGGCCCTTGGAGGAGGGGTCCGAAACCAACCCTAACTCTTTTTCCCCACACATACGGACTCTAAAAACAACCTATAATCAAGTATTTCGAAATTACATGGGCCTAGCCCAAAAATAAGGTGACACATCACCTAGAATAGCCTCTAGATGAAATTTATGAAGTGGCATCTTGTATATTTTGTCCAAGGCTTCATGCACTCATTATGGTGGCTTCAAAGTCCTGGAATCATCACTTGTAACTCCGTTCTTGTTCCCCTTGCGCATGCCATCATCTCCATGCTTGAACTTGCTCCAAGGTTCATATTTATTGTCCAAGCTAGGCCCTTCACTTGTAAGCAAAACAAATGTATCCAATTTAGGTAGCATCATATTCTCATGAACATTAGAATCGTTACCAAGAAACGAAAGTACCTGATAATTCAATTGGCGTGCGCGAGCTCTAGTAATTGGTCTAGTATGTATATCAACAAGGGTTGTGGGTGTAACAATGGTATTGATGTCCTCATCATCCTCCCCTTCTTGCAATGAACTCATCGTCGACGAAAGCTCATCTTCCTCACCCAAATAAGGCTTCAAATATGCAATGTTAAAAGTGGGACTAACCCCAAAATCTGGAGGCAGCTCAAGTTTATATGCATTATCATTTATTTTCTCTAACACCTTAAAAGGACCATCAGCACGTGGCATTAGCTTTGATTTGCACAAATTAGGAAGTCTATCCTTACGCAAATGTAACCAAACAAGATCTCCAGGTGCAAACACAACATGTTTTCTACCCTTATCTCCAGCAAGTTTATATTTATCATTCATACGCTCAATGTTTTCCTTAGTTAACTCATGCATTTTTAAAATCAATTCAGCGCGTTCTTTAGCATCAAAATTAACCTTCTCCAAAGATGGAAGAGGCAACAAATCAATAGGTGCATGAGGTAGGAAACCACACACTATTTCAAAAGGGCACATGTTAGTAGTAGAATGCAATGAACGATTATAAGAAAATTCTATATGAGGCAAGCATTCTTCCCACATTTTCTTATTATTCTTCAAAACAACCCTAAGCATAGTAGAAAATGTCCTATTGACTACTTCAGTTTGTCCATCAGTTTGGTGGTGACAAGTAGTACTAAAAAGCAGTTTAGTCCCCAACTTAGCCCATAAACATCTCCAAAAGTGGCTAAGAAATTTAGTATCACGATCTGAAACAATAGTATTTGGCACAGCATGCAAGCGAATAATTTCACGAAAGAACAAATCAGCAACATTAACAGCATCATCGCTTTTATGACATGGTATAAAGTGTGCCATTTTTGAGAACCTATCCACGACAACAAATATGCTATCCCTCCCCTTCTTTGTTCGAGGTAAACCTAAAACAAAGTCCATAGATATATCCTCCGAAGGAACACTAGGTACAGGCAAAGGCATATATAAACCATAAGGATTGAGTCGTGACTTAGCTTTTTGACATGTAGTGCAGCAAGCAACAAAACGCTCAACATCCCGTATCATCTTTGGCCAAAAGAAATGTGTAGCAAGTATGTCCTCCGTCTTCTTCACGCCAAAGTGTCCCATTAATCCTCCTCCATGCACCTCCTGCAACAACAAAAGACGAACGGAGCTAGCTGGAATGCATAGCTTGTTAGCACGAAACACAAATCCATCGTTAAGAACGAACTTGTTCCAAGTTTTCCATTCCTTACAATTCTGCAATACATCTTTAAATTCAGCATCATGCACATATTGATCTTTGATGGTCTCCAAACCAAATATTTTAAAGTCAAGTTGTGAAAGCATAGTATAATGACAAGATAATGCATCAGCAATAACATTTTCTTTACCCTTCTTGTGTTTAATGACATAAGGGAAAGTCTCAATGAATTCAACCCATTTAGCATGTCTACGGTTCAGTTTTGCTTGACTTTTAATGTGTTTCAAGGATTCATGATCAGAATGTATAACAAATTCCTTGGGCCATAAATAATGTTGCCATGTTTCGAAGGTCCGAACAAGAGCATATAATTCTTTATTATAAGTAGAATAGTTCAGACTGGGCCCACTCAATTTTTCAGAAAAGTATGCAACAGGTTTGCCATCTTGTAATAACACACCTCCTAATCCAATTCCACTAGCATCACATTCAAGCTCAAAAGTCTTATTAAAATCAGCAAGTTGGAGTAAAGGAGCATGTGTCAACTTATCCTTCAATACCGTGAAGGCTTCTTCATGTGCGGTACCCCAAACAAAAGGCACATCCTTCTTTGTAAGATCGTTGAGAGGTGCAGCAATGGTGCTGAAATCTCTCACAAAACGCCTATAGAAACCAGCGAGGCCAAGGAAACTCCTCACTTGTGTGACCGTTTTGGGCTGCGGCCAACTCTCAATAGCTTCAATCTTGGCTTTATCAACTTCAATTCCCTGTGGAGTAACAACATAGCCAAGAAAAGATACTCGGTCGGTGCAAAAGGTGCACTTCCCAAGGTTACCAAACAAACATGCATCACGTAGAGCAATAAAAACAGCACGTAAATGTTCCAGATGTTCCTCCAAAGATTTGTTATAAATCAATATGTCATCAAAGTAAACCACCACAAATCGTCCAATGAAAGCACGTAAAACTTCATTCATTAATCTCATGAAAGTACTAGGTGCATTAGTTAACCCAAAAGGCATGACTAACCACTCATATAATCCAAACTTAGTTTTAAATGCTGTTTTCCATTCATCTCCTAATTTCATACGAATTTGATGGTATCCACTACGCAAATCAACTTTGGAGAATATTGTAGAGCCACTCAATTCATCAAGCATATCATCTAGCCTGGGAATAGGATGACGATAATGAATAGTAATATTATTAATGCCTCTACAATCAATGCACATACACGACGCACCATCCTTTTTTGGCACTAAAATGATAGGAACAACACAAGGACTAAGGGATTCACGTATATAACCTTTGTCGAGCAGCTCTTGTACTTGACGCATAATCTCCTTCGTCTCCTCTGGATTGGTACGGTATGGTGCATGGTTGAGTAATGATGCACCGGGAATTAAGTCAATTTGATGGTCAATCCCTCGAATAGGTGGTAATCCCGGTGGCACGTCTTGTGGAAAGACGTCAGAGAACTCCTGCAAAATATTAGTGACAGCGGGAGGCAAAGAGGAAGGCACGTCCTCGAATGAAAATAATGCCTCTTTGCACACAAAAGCATAGCAAACATATTTGCTAAAATCTAGATCATCAATATCAGATTTGGTGGGAAGTAAACATGCACTTTTCAATTTAATTTCAGAAGCAACACTAGATGGTTTATTATTAGGCTTCATTTGTTGCTCAAATTCTTTTGCCACAATCTGGTTTTCACTCTTATTTTGCTCCTGTTTTGCTTCATTAGCTCTATTAATATCATCTTTCAAAATGGAATCAGGAGTCATAGGAAGCAAAGTAATATTTTTGTCCTTATGAACAAGAGTATACTGATTGATTCTACCATGGTGTACAGAATTTTTATCAAATTGCCATGGTCTACCAAGTAATAAGGAACATGCCTGCATAGGTACCACATCACAATCAACATAATCAGCATATGTAGAGATACTAAAATGCACACGAACAATACATGTTACCTTAACCTTGCCGTTGTCGTTGAACCATTGGATGTAGTAAGGATGTGGATGAGGTCTTGTGGTGAGAGATAGCTTCTCAACCATCTCCATGCTAGCCAAGTTGTTGTAGCTCCCTCCATCTATGATGACGTGAACAGAACGTTCCTTCACAACTCCCTTCGTATGGAACAAATTATGCCTCTGATTTTGCTCAGCTTGTGTAACTTGCACACTCAAAACACGTTGAGCAACTAAACATTCATACCCGTCAGCATCTTCAGCAACCATGTATTGCGTCTCATGATCAGAATCATCTCCGCCGTGTTCTTCATGTGTAATAAGAGCCAAAGTCTCCTCATCATAGTCACTAGCGGACTCATACCCACCATCCTCAGTAGCAATCATCACACGCTGATATTTGCATTCTCTCGCAAAATGTCCTCTTCCCTTACAACAACGACAAATAATATCACTTGTGTGCCCTGTTGATGCCATTGAAGAAGAGCTCTGCGCAGGCCCGGCAGGTGTGCTCCTGGCAGATAGTGGTGGTTGTGCCTGCTTTCTTGTATCACGGCTTGAGGTGGCACCTGATGGAGGTGCTGGTGCAGTGGAAGTAGAGGATGCACGTGGTGTCCATGATGAAGATTGACCTATAGAAAAGTTAGTTCGTGCCAATGCCTGTCGATCCTGCACTTCACGTTCAGCTTTACAAGCAAGATGGAATAAACGAGTGATATTAGTATACTCCTTATACTCTAGAATGGTCTGAATCTCTCTATTTAATCCACCCATAAAACATGCAAGCATAGCTTCATTCTCCTCAACAATACCACATATAATCATGCCAGTTTGTAATTCCTGATAATATTCTTCTACAGAATTTTTTCCTTGTCTTAAGCGCTACAATTTTTGAAGTAATTCACGTTGATAATAAGGTGGAGCCCAACGAGTACGCATATCAGCTTTCAAAGCAGCCCAAGTAGCTGGAATGGATATAATCTACAATGTTCAGACCACCAAACACATGCAAAACTAGTGAAAGCACAAACAACAGCAGGAACACGTCTCACCTCAGGATATTGTAAACATGTAAAACATTGTTCAGTTTCTAACTCCCAAGATATATATCAAGAACATATCTACCCTCAAATGGTGGAATATTCAATTTCAGTTTAGGAAGATCGTCATGATCTCGTACCTCAGGTGGTGGTGCAGCCCTACCGTTGCGATGATATGCATGAGGACGACCTGGTGGTGGTGGTGCTGGTGGTTGCACGTAGTTCTGATTTTGCTCAACCTCATCCTTGTAATGGTCCTCCACCTCTGCAGTAGCAGCATGAGCTACAAAAGCACCAATAGTAGGTACACCAGCACCAGAAGTTTGACCAGGCTCAATGGGAACGCGTTGTGCTCGTCCCACTTGATTTGGAAGACGATGTTGTTGTTGTTGTTGTTGTTGTTGTAGAGGTGCGACAGGTGCAGCGGGCGGTGGAAGACGCGCGAGCAATTCATTAAACTTGTTATCGAGCTTTGTTTCGAACGCCTTCTCAATGCCATTTATCTTCTCCGTGGCCTCTTCAAATCTATTTAGCACATCTTCCACCTGTCCACTCATCATTTGCTGAAACTTATCATGTAACTCTTTGTTTGTCATGTTCTCCCAGTCAGTCTCGTCGGCTTGTGATCCTGCCATGGTTAGCAGCAATAGAAACACACAAGAATATGATCCTATGGACTACTAGTAAGTGGTGGACAGTCACAAATCCGTCAAGCGAATCTCAAATTCTTACCAGTTCTTACCAAGCAGCAGGTGGTGATCAGCAACCGTTGTAGTCAAAACTCTCAAAGCTTGGATAGAGCGATTACCAGGGAGAGTCAAACGCACGATGTAGATGTATGTGGAGCTGGGAAGGCTTATAATATGGTAGCAAAAGGGGTCAGCAATAATCAATTCAGATATGCAAAGTTGAATAAACGCTCAACGATGGTACTGTGCTGGTCCTAGGCTAGACTGTAATAGAGACGCGAGCCTAGAACACTAACAAAATCACGGCGCTGCATGTAACAAGGGAGGAGCACACTCTGATTTTTTTTCTTTTTTTCACTTTTTTTCCTCTTTTTTTTGCTCCGCATCATTTCTTTTTCTCGAAAAAGTCTACAAATGTCCTAAAAATTGCCTAGCCAGAATTTTCCAGACTTAGTCTTTTTAGTTTGGAACTATTTTTCTTCTGCGGATGGCTCGAAAGTTGGGGAGTCCTACTTTGTCACGACTCAGAGTATCGCGTGATATGGAAATCGAAAACAAATCAACAATTACTGGACTCGGACTAGGACTGGTGGTGGAGATGAATCTGGTGGAATCTCAGACTGGTGGCGGAGTTGAATCTAGTGGAACTCAGACTGGTGGCGGATATATGTTGCAAGTGGACTCGGATTGGCGTGATGGCGACTGATATTTGGTGGCGTATATGGACTCGGATTGGCGGTGAATATGTGGTGGTGGTATATGGCAGCGGCGATGAAGTTGGTGCGGTGGTGGTATATGGCAGCAGCGATGATGATGATGCGGTGGTGATATATGGCAGCGGCGACGTGACAACCTGTGAACAGAACTCGATAAAGGACTAGATGCTAAGACCAGCAACTTGACACGATGATGCAACCGCAAATTCAACAAAGCAAATACAGAAAAGATTATGCAAAGGCTCAGATTGGTTCCGATAGGATGAACTAACCCTAATTTGTTTTTTGGCTTTTTCGTGGACTATAGGTATGAAGAACATACTCGATCTAAACTATGAAAAACTGTAAAATCTCACCGAGCAACCTGGAAATCTGATACCACTTGATAGAGGCGAAGGAGTCCCGATGTTTCGATGAGATGGTGGCTATCGTTTTCTGTGGGAGTCGACCTTGATGATCCGACTACGAATGTGCGAGACGTCGCACCTTAGCAATCGCTAAACCAACTTCCGAGGGGTTATTGACCACGCCGGAGCATAATCAACCTGACCACGAGGGTCTATTTCCTATGAGCAAACGAAGAAGAAGCAAGAAATTGAGATTGCAATCTGGATATTGCGAATATAAGATGAAAGCTTTATTGATCAAGGTGGGGTTCTGTGATGCCTTGGTCTGGTCGTTGAACACAAATGAAGTACGCGAAGTTGCAGCTATGCCGAACTTTTAATCTAAACAAAACCCAAAGTCTAAACGATGCCCTAAGGGCTGTATATATGGAGGAGAGAGGGGGAATTTTGTGGCCCTTGGAGGAGCGGTCCGAAACCAACCCTAACTCTTGTTTCCCCACACATACAGACTCTAAAAACAACCTATAATCAAGTATTTCAAAATTACATGGGCCTAGCCCAAAAATAAGGTGACGCATCACCTAGAGTAGCCTCTGGACGAAATTTATGAAGTGGCATCTTGTATATTTCGTCCAAGGCTTCATGCACTCATTATGGTGGCTTTAAAGTCCTGGAATCATCACTTGTAACTCCGTTCTTGTTCCCCTTGTGCATGCCATCATCTCCATGCTTGAACTTGCTCCATGGTTCATCTTTCTTGTCCAAGCTAGGCCCTTCATTTGTAAGCAAAACAAATGTATCCAATTTAGGCAGCATCATATTCTCATGAACATTAGAATCGTTACCAAGAAACGAAAGTACTTGATAATTCAATTGGCGTGCGCGAGCTCTAGTAATTGGTCCAGTATGTATAGCAGCAGGGGCTGTGGGTGTAACAATGGTATTGATGTCCTCATCATAAAGTTTCAACCGTGGTTAACAAAAGTAATATTAAGACACCTAAACCCCCTGAGCAAATTAAAGTTGAACCTAAAATTGCTATGGTTAAAGATCTCTTGGCCGATAATATTGATGGGCATGTTATTTACTTCTCCAATGAAGCTGCTAGAATTGCCAGACCTGATGCTAAAAATAAACATAGACCTGTTGTGGGCATGCCTGTTATTTCTATTAAAATAGGAGATCATTGCTATCATGGCTTATGTGATATGGGTGCTAGTGCAAGTGCAATAACTCATTCCTTATACAAAGAAATTATGAATGATATTGCACCTGCTGAGATAGAAGAGATTGATGTTACAATTAAGCTTGCCAATAGAGATACTATTTCACCGATTGGGATTGTTAGAGAGGTTGAAGTTTTGTGTGGGAAAGTTAAATATCCTGCTGATTTCCTTGTTCTTGGTTCCCCACAAGATGAATTTTGTCCCATTATATTTGGTAGATCCTTCTTGAATACTGTTAATGCTAAGATAGACTGCAATAAGGATATTGTTTCTGTTGGTTTAGGGGATATGTATCATGAGTTTAGTTTTGCTAAATTTCGTAGATAACCCGATGATAAAGAATTGCCTAGTAAAGATGAAATTATTGGTCTTACTTCTATTGCCGTGCCTCCTATTGATCCTTTAGAACAATATTTGCTAGACCATGAAAACGATATGTTCATGAACGAAAGAAGGGAAATAGATGAAGTATTCTTTAAACAAGGACCTATTCTGAAACACAACTTGCCTGTTGAAATTCTAGGGCATCGTCCTCCACCCAAGGGTGATCCCATGTTTGAGCTTAAAACATTGCCTGATACTCTTAAATTTGCTTATCTTGATGAAAAGAAGATATATCCTGTTATTATTAGTGCTAACCTATCAGAGCACGGGGAAGAGAGATTATTGAAAACTCTGAAGAAGCACCGTGCTGCTATTGGATATACTCTTGATGATCTTAAGGGAATTAGTCCCACTCTATGTCAGCACAAAATAAATCTAGAGAAAGATGCCAAACCAGTTATTGATCACCAATGACGGCTAAATCCTAAGATGAAAGAAGTGGTAAGAAAGGAAATATTAAAGCTCCTTGAGGCAGGTATAATTTATCCCGTTGCTGATAGTCAGTGGGTAAGTCCTGTCCATTGCGTCCCTAAGAAGGGAGGTATTACTGTCGTTTTTAATGATACAGATGAATTGATTCCGCAAAGAATTATTACAGGTTATAGGATGGTAATTGATTTCCACAAATTAAATAAAGCTACTAAAAATCATCTTTTGATGACTGCTTGAGCAACCTTGATCGAGTTTTGCAGAGATGTGAAGAAACTAACCTTGTCTTGAATTGGGAGAAGTGCCACTTTATGGTTAAGGAAGGTATTGTCTTGGGGCATAAAATTTCTGAAAGAGGTATTGAAGTTGAGAAAGCTAAGGTTGATGCTATTGAAAAGATGCCGTGTCCCAAGGACATCAAAGGTATAAGAAGTTTCCTTGGTCATGCCAGTTTTTATAGGAGGTTCATTAAGGACTTCTCAAAAATTTCCCGGCCTCTGACTAACCTATTACAAAAAGATATTCCTTTTGTGTTTGATGATGACTGTGTAGAAGCATTGGAAATACTTAAGAAAGCTTTGGTTTCTCCACCTATTGTTCAACCTCCTGATTGGAATTTACCATTTGAAATTATGGGTGATGCTAGGGATTATGCTGTGGGGGCTGTTCTAGGACCAAGAGTTGATAAGAAATTAAATGTTATTCAATATGCTAGTAAAACTCTAGACAATGCCCAGAGAAATTATGCTACTACTGAAAAGGAATTCTTAGCGGTTGTATTTGCTTATGATAAGTTCAGACCTTATATTGTTGATTCTAAAGTACCTATTCACACTGATCATGCCACTATTAAATATCTTATGGAAAAGAAAGATGCTAAACCTAGACTTATTAGATGGGTTCTCCTACTACAAGAATTTGATTTGCATATTATTGATAGAAAGGGAGCTGAGAACCCCGTTGCAGACAACTTGTCTAGGTTAGAGAATGTTCTTGATGACCCACTACCTATTGATGATAGCTTTCCTGATGAACAATTAAATGTCATAAATGCTTCTCGTACTGCTCCATGGTATGCTGATTATGGTAATTACATTGTTGCTAAATTTATACCACCTAGTTTCACATACCAGCAAAAGAAAAAGTTCTTCTATGATTTAAGACATTACTTCTGGGATGACCCACATATTTATAAAGAAGGAGTAGATGATGTTATTAGACGTTGTGTACCTGAGCATGAACATGAACAGATCTTACCCAAGTGCCACTCCGAAGCTTATGGAGGACACCATGCTGCAGATAGAACTGCACACAGGGTATTGCAATCCTGTTTTTATTGGCCTACTCTCTTCAAGGATGCCCGTAAGTTTGTCTTGTCTTGTGATGAATGTCAAAGAATTGGTAATATTAGTAGATGTCAAGAAATGCCTATGAATTATTTACTTATTATTGAACCATTTGATGTTTTGGGATTTGATTATATGGGACCTTTTCCTTCCTCTAATGAGTAAACTCATATTTTAGTTGCTGTCGATTAAGTTACCAAGTGGGTAGAAGCTATCCCAACTAGTAGTGCTGATCATAACACCTCTATTAAGATGCTTAAAGAAGTTATTTTTCCGAGGTTTGGAGTCCCTAGATATTTAATGACTGATGGTGGTTCACATTTTATTCATGGTGCCTTTCGTAAAATGCTTGCTAAGTATGATGTTAATCATAGAATTGCATCTCCATATCATCCACAGTCTAGTGGTCAAGTAGAACTTAGCAATAGAGAGCTGAAATTAATTTTGCAAAAGACTGTCAATAGATCGAGAAAGAATTGGTCCAATAAACTTGATGATGCATTATGGGCATATAGAACTGCATATAAAAATCCTATGGGTATGTCTCCGTATAAAATGGTTTATGGTAAAGCATGTCACTTACCTATTGAATTAGAACATAAGGCATATTGGGCTATTAAAGAGCTCAACTATGACTTCAAACTTGCCGGTGAGAAGAGGCTTTTTGACATTAGCTAACTTGATGAATGGAGAACCCAGGCTTATGAAAACGCAAAGCTTTTTAAAGAAAAAGTTAAAAGATGGCATGATAAAAGGATACAAAAACGTGGTTTTAATGTAGGTGATTATGTATTGCTATACAACTCTCATTTAAGATTTTTTGCAGGCAAACTTCTCTCTAAATTGGAAGGTCCTTACATCATCGAGGAGGTCTATTGTTCCAGTGCCATAAAAATCAACAACTTCGAAGGCACAAATCCGAAGGTGGTGAACGCTGAAAGAATCAAGCATTATATCTCAGGTAATCCTATAAGTGTTGAAACTAATATTATTGAAACCGTAACCCCGGAGGAATACATAAGGGACACTTTCCAGAACGTTTCAGACTCCGAAAAGGAATAGGTACGTGGTACGGTAAGTAAACCAACTCCAAAACAGTTCTAATGGAAAATTTTCTCCATTTTGGAATATTTAAGAAAATAGGAAAATAAGAAGCAGACCGGAAAGGACACGAGGCTTCCACGAGGGTGGAGGGCGCGCCCTACCCCCCTGGGTGCCCCCTGCCTCGTGGGCACCTCGTGTGCTCTCCGGACTCCGTTTTCTTGCACGATACTTCTTTTGGTCGGTAAAAATTCACTATATAATCTTCCGAAGGTTTTGACCACCATATCACGCAAAAATCCTATGTTTTGTTTTGAGTTGTTTCTACTGCAGATTTAGAGCAAGATGTCTTCTCAAGAGTCAGTCGGGTAGAGTTGGGTGTCTCATCCGACACTAGGGCCAAGAGCAAACAACAATGCTGACCACTTTGGAACATCAACGGAAGAAGAGATGGAGGCCGACTTGAAAAGGATAGATGCCATGGAAGAGGATCAAGAAGTTACTTCTCGTTTCCGACCTGGATTCGCGATGGGGGAACTATAGAGCTCAGCCATCCCAAACTCGGTTATCCCTTCCAATGTTATATTTCTTTCGTAGGAAAATATGAAAAATAGTGTTACTTGTTCTCCCGCAGCTATGCAACATCCATGGGTGAAAGGAGCTTTAGCCATCACAGGCAAGCTCCAAAAAGAAATAATGGGCCTCAAGCAGCAAGTCAATAAGCTTGAAGAAGAGTATCGTATCTTGAGGGGCATCATCGCCAAGAATATCACATCACCACCTACGAAGAGGGAGACATAAAGACATGGGTATGGGCACTCCCCTTGGCAACTGCCAAGCTTGGGGGAGTGCCCCGGTATCGTATCACCATCACTTTTATCTTTACCGTTTTTCTTAGTTCGATGCTTTTGATAATATCTTGATCTAGTAGAATAAAGTTTTAGTATGATCTAGTTGTGAATTTTGCTTTATGATCTTCCTATGCAATCGAGTCCGTGAGTTATATATAATAAAGATTAGTGTTGAGTCAAGGGCTTGATTATTTTTCTATGATATAGAGGGAATAAAATAAAAGAGAAGAAATAAAAAGAAATAAAGAGATCATATGGATCTTATGGAGAGTAATGACTTCACATATAAAGAGTATGATGAATAAAAGTTGTTGAGAGTTAACAAACATAGTTTTGGTCATCGTTGAAATTAATAGGGAGTAATAAAGAAAGAGAGGTTCACATATAAATATACTATCTTGGACATCTCTTATAATTGTGAGCACTCATTAAAGTATGACAGGCTAAAGAGTTGACGTTGGACAAGGAAGACAACATAATGGGTTATGTTTTCTTGCATCTAAGATAAATTATATTGTCATGGATCATCCAACATGTCGAGCTTGCCTTTCCCTCTCTTGCTAGCCAATTTCTTTGCACCAAGTAGAGATACTACTTGTGCTTCCAAATATCCCTAAACCCAGTTTTGCCATGAGAGTCCACCATACCTACCTATGGATTGAGTAAGATCCATCAAGTAAGTTGTCATCGGTGCAAGAAATACAAATTTCCCTCTAAATATGGATGACTTATTAATGTGGAGAAAATAAGCTTTATATGATCTTGTGATGTGGAAGAAATAAAAGCGACAAACTGCATAATAAAGGTCCACATCACAAATGGCAATATAAAGTGACGTTCTTTTGCATTAAGATTTCGTGCATCCAACCATAAAAGCACATGCCAACCTCTGCTTCCCTCTGCGAAGTGCCTATCTTTTATTCTTGTCTTATACTTCATGCAAAGAGTCATGGTGATATTCACCTTTCCTTTTTATATTTTATCCTTCGAAAAGCACAATGTGTTGGAAAGATCTTGATATATATAGCCAATTGGATGTGAGTTTTCATGAACTATTATTGTTGACATTACCCTTGAGGTAAAACGTTGGGAGACAAAACTATAAGCCCCTATCTTTCTCTATGTCCGATTAAAACTTCATAACCATAAATATTGCGTGAGTGTTAGCAATTATGAAAGACTAAATGATAGTTGAGTATGTGGACTTGCTGAAAAACTCTTATATTGACTCTTTCCTATGTTATGATAAATTGCAATTGCCTCAATGACTGAGATTAGAGTTTGTTGGTTCTCAATGAAGTTTATGATTCACACTTGAAATTGTGATTGATTTGTTACCCTAGCATAAGAGATCATATGAATATATATATATATATATATATATATATATATATATATATATATATATATATATATTGTTCTAAGAATGATCATGATGCCCTCATGTCCGTATTTTATTTTATCGACACCTCTATCTCTAAACATGTGGACATATTTTTCGATTTCGGCTTTCACTTGAGCACAAGCGAGGTCTAAGCTTGGGGGAGTTGATACGTCCATTTCACATCATGCTTTTATATTGATATTTATTGCATTATGGGCTGTTATTACACATTATGTTACAATACTTATGCCTATTCTCTCTTATTTTACAAGGTTTATATGAAGAGGGGGAATACCGGCAGCTGGGATTCTGGGCTGGAAAAGGAGCAAATATTAGAGACCTATTCTGCACAGCTGCAAATGTCCTGAAACTTCACGGGAGTCATTTTTGGAAATATTAAAAAATACTGAGTGGAGAAGGTTCCAGAGGGGGCCCACACCCTGGCCACGAGGGTGGGGGGCGCGCTCCTTGCCTCTTGGGCCCCCTGGTGGCCTTCCAATGACCATCTTCTGCTATATGAAGTCTTTTACCCTGGAAAAAATCATAAGCAAGCTCACGGGACGAAACTCCGTCGCCACGAGGCGGAACCAATCTAGTGCTCCGACAGAGCTGTTCTGCCGGGGAAACTTCCCTCCGGGAAGGGGAAATCATCACCAACGATCCTCTCAACGGGAGGGGGTCAATCTCCATCAACATCTTCACCAGCACCATCTCATCTCAAACCCTAGTTCATCTCTTGTATCCAATCTTTGTATCCAAACCTCAGATTGGTACCTGTGGGTTGCTAGTAGTGTTGATTACTCCTTGTAGTGGATGCTAGTTGGTTTACTTGGTGGAAGATCATATGTTCAGATCCATTATGCATATTAATACCCCTCTGATTATGAACACGAATATGCTTTGTGAGTAGTTACGTTTGTTCCTAGGGACATGGGAGAAGTCTTGCTATAAGTAGTCATGTGAATTTGGTATTCGTTCAATATTTTGATGAGATGTATGTTGTCATCCCTCTAGTGGTGTCATGTGAATGTCGACTACATGAAACTTCACCGTTGTTTGGGCCTAGAGGGAGAATTGGGAAGTAATAAGTAGATGATGGGTTGCTAGAGTGCAGAAGATTAAACCCTAGTTTATGCGTTGTTTCGTAAGGAGCTGCTTTGGATCCATATGTTTCATGCTATGGTTAGGTTTACCTTAATACTTCTGTTGTAGTTGCGGATGCTTGCAATAGGGGTTAATCATAAGTGGGATGCTTGTCCAAGTAAGGGCAGTACCCAAGCACCGGTCTACCCACATATCAAATTATCAAAGTACTGAACGCGAATCATATGAACGTGATGAAAACTAGCTTGACGATAATTCCCATGTGTCCTCGGGAGCGCTTCCTTCATATAAGAGTTTGTACAGGCTTTTCCTTCGCTACAAAAAGGATTGGGCCATATTGCTGCACCTTATTTAATTTTATTACTTACTACTCGTTACAAATTACCCTAGTTTATGATGGGTTGCTAGAGTGACAGAAGCTTAAACCCTAGTTTATGCATTGCTTTGTAAGGGGCTGATTTGGATCCATATGTTTCATGCTATGGTTAGGTTTACCTTAATACTTCTGTTGTAGTTGCGGATGCTTGTAATAGGGGTTAATCATAAGTGGGATGCTTGTCCAAGTAAGGTAAGTACCCAAGCACCGGTCCACCCACATATCAAATTATCAAAGTTTCGAATGTGAATCATATGAACGTGATGAAAACTAGCTTGACGATAATTCCCATGTGTCCTCGGGAGCGCTTTCCTTCATATAAGAGTTTGTCCAGGCTTGTCCTTTGCTACAAAAAGGATTGGTCCATCTTGCTGCACCTTATTTACTTTTATTACTTGCTACTCGTTACAAATTACCTTATCACAAAACTATCTGTTACCAACAATTTCAGTGCTTGCAGAGAATACCTTACTGAAAACTTCTTATCATTTCCTTCTACTCCTCGTTGGGTTCGACACTCTTACTTATCGAGAAGTCTATGATAGATACCCTACACTTGTGGGTCATCACACATCGCCATGTGATTTAACACCAATAGTTCACTTCTTTATGTGATTAACACCCATAGTTCACATCACTATGTGACCAACACCCAAAGGGTTTACTAGAGTCAATAATCTAGTTCACATCGCTATGTGATTAACACCCAAAGAATACTAAGGTGTGATCATGTTTTGCTTGTGAGAGAAGTTTAGTCAACTGGTCTGCCACATTCAGATCCGTGTGTATTTTGCAAATTTCTATGTCTGCAATGTTCTACATGGAGCTACTCTAGCTAATTGCTCCCACTTTCAATATGTATCCAGATTTAGACTCAAAGTCATCCAGATCAGCATCAAAGCTTGCATCGACGTAACTCTTTACGACGAACTCTTTATCACCTCCATAACCGAGATATGTTTCTTCAGTCCTCTAAGGATAATTTTGACCGCTGTCAGTGATCTACTCCTGGATCACTATTGTACCCCCTTTCCAAACTCATGGCAAGGTACACAATAGGTCTGGTACACAGCATGTCATACTTTATAGAACCTATGTCTGAGGCATAGGGGATGACTTTAATTCTCTCTCTATCTTATGGTGTGGTCGGGTTTTGAGTCTTAATCAACTTCACACCTTGTAACACAGGCAAGAACCATTTCTTTGACTGATCCATTTTGAACTTCTTCAAAACTTTATCAAGTTATGTGCTTTGTGAAAATCCAATTAAGAGTCTTGATCTATATCTATAGATCTTGATGCCCAATATGTAAGCAGCTTCACTGAGGTCTTTTATTGAAAAATTATTATCCAAGTATCCTTTTATGCTATCCAGAAATTCTGTATTATTTCCAATCAACAATATGTCATCCACATATAATATTAGAAAGTCTACAGAGCTCTCACCCACTTTCTTGTAAATACAGGCTTCTCCAAAATTCTGTATAAAACCATATGCTTTGATCACACCATCAAAGTGTATATTCCAACTCCGAGATGCTTGCACTAGTCCATAAATGGATCGCTGGAGCTTGCACACTTTGTTAGCACCTTTAGGATCGAAAAACCTTCTGGTTTCATCATATACAAGAAATCCATTAAGGAATGCAGTTTTGACATCCATTTGCCAAATTTCATAAAATGTGGCAATTGCTAACATGATTCTGACAGACTTAAGCATCGCTACGAGTGACAAAATATCATCGTAGTCAACACCTTGAACTTGTCGAAAACCTTTCGCAACAAGTCGAGCTTTATAGACAGTAACATTACGGTCAGTGTCAGTCTTCTTCTTGAAGATCCATTTATTCTCTATGGCCTGCCAATCATTGGGCAAGTCAACCAAAGTCCACACTTTGTTCTCGTACATGGATCCCATCTCAGATTTCATGGCCTCAAGCCATTTCGCGGAATCTGGGCTCGTCATCGCTTCCTCATAGTTCGTAGGTTCGTCATGGTCTAGTAACATGACTTCCAGAACAGGATTACCGTACCACTCTGGTGCGGAACGTACTCTGGTTGACCTACAAGGTTTGGTAGTAACTTGATCTGAAGTTAAATTCATTAACTTCCTCACTTATTGGTGTAGGCATAACTGGAACTAATTTCTATGATGTACTACTTTCCAATTCGGGAGAAGGTACAATTACCTCATCAAGTTCTACTTTCCTCCCACTCACTTCTTTCAAGAGAAACTCCTTCTCTAGAAAGGATCCATTCTTAGCAACGAATATCTTGCCTTCGGATCTATGATAGAAGGTGTACCCAACAATTTCCTTCGGGTATCCTACGAAGACGCATTTCTCTGATTTGGGTTCGAGCTTTGTCAGGTTGAAGCTTTTTCACATAAGCATCATGCTACCTCTTGAGCACTGCATTGGTTTTCCCTTTAAGAGGAAAGGGTGATGCAGCAAAGTAGCGTAAGTATTTCCCTCAGTTTTTGAGAACCAAGGTATCAATCCAGTAGGAGGCTACGCGCGAGTCCCTCGCACCTACACAAAACAAATAAATCCTCGCAACCAACGCGATAAGGGGTTGTCAATCCCTACATGGTCACTTACGAGAGTGAGATCTGATAGATATGATAAGATAATATTTTTGGTATTTTTATGATAAAGATGCAAAGTAAAATAGAAGGCAATGAAAATAACTAAGTATTGGAAGATTAATATGATGAAGATAGACCCGAGGGACATAGGTTTCACTAGTGGCTTCTCTAAAGAGCATAAGTATTTTACGGTGGGTGAACAAATTACTGTTGAGTAATTGACAGAATTGAGCATAGTTATGAGAATATCTAGGTATGATCATGCATATAGGCATCACGTCCAAGACAAGTAGACGGACTCCTGCCTGCATCTATTACTATTACTCCACACATCGACCGCTATCTAGCATGCATCTGGAGTATTAAGTTCATAAGAACAGAGTAACGCTTTAAGCAAGATGACATGATGTAGAGGGATAAATTCATGCAATATGATAAAAAAACCCATCTTGTTATCCTCGATGGCAACAATACAATATGTGCCTTGCTGCCCCTACTGTCACTGGGAAAGGACACCGCAAGATTGAACCCAAAGCTAAGCACTTCTCCCATTGCAAGAAAGATCAATCTAGTAGGCCAAACCAAATTAATAATTCAAAGAGACTTGCAAACATAACCAATCATACACAAAAGAATTCAGAGAAGATTCAAATATTGTTCATAGATAAACTTGATCATAAACCCACAATTCATCGGTCTCAACAAACACACCGCAAAAGAAGATTACATCGAATAGATCTCCACAAGAGAGGGGGAGAACTTTGTATTGAGATCCAAAAAGAGAGAAGAAGCCATCTAGCTAATAACTATGGACCCGAAGGTCTGAGGTAAACTACTCACACTTCATCGGAGAGGCTATGGTGTTGATGTAGAAGCCCTCCGTGATCGATGCCCCCT